>NC_068997.1:38260268-38267244 GCF_001194135.2 Octopus bimaculoides
ATATATATATATATATATATACATCGTACATTTAACCCTAGAAGCATCGAAGTATTTTACGTTATTTTAATCTTTTACTAGCCTAAAAACCGCACTCCGTGCACACTTTTATGCTGGCTCCTGGGCCCAAAACCGAAAAGAGCAATAATAATAAAGTATTTATTGGTACCCTACCAATTCAGTTTACATGAAAAACTTGTAAGTTTATAAATTTTGGGAGTTCTTTTACAATTTGAATTTCCAACTGTTAGCATATAACAGATCCTTATCCAGACCTTACTCCAATGCTGGATGTTCAAGAACCAAATGAAGGGCAGATTTTCCATTCCAGGATCATCCTGATTCTAAAAAGGTATATGTCTATGTAGAGCAAATGTAGACTGAGATACAGGGGTCCCTGACGGAAAGACAAAATTTCGAGTTTATTATTATACATTATCTTTTACATGTTTCAGTATTTGGACTGCGGACATGCCGGGACACCACCTTCCTTGAAGAATTTTTAGTCAAACAAATCGACTCAGTACTTTCTAAGTCTGGTACTTATTCTACCGGTTTCTTTTGCCGAATCGCTAATTTATAGGAACGTAAACAAATCAATCCCGGTTGTTAAGTAGTGGTGGGGGTACAAACTCATACACAAAGCCACACACATACCAGATGCGTTCAAAAAGTACCCGACTTTATATTTTCCGCCAAAGCTAACGCCGAGTGGGCAAAATCCCTTTGGTGGGAGGTGACGCTAACCTTCTTGCGCATATGTGCCTTCCTGCGCATATGTGCCAGTAGGCCTTGTCAGTTCCCGGCTGTTACGCCTAGAGAACAGACGTGTAGTGCACGCTCATCAGATTTTCGTTCTCATGCAAGATGACCGAACACATCGAGCAGAGACCACAAACCCATATCCTATCACCACTGATGATGGTCTTCGTGAAGTCTGGGTCGTGCATCTTCCTGAGCGATTTCCATGCAGAGCTGCCAGGAACGAATTTCGCCTGCATTCCCCGTATGCACAAATCTTACGTTAAAATGGAACACACTGATCATGTGCTTATTCCCACTTCGGTAGCAATTTCCTGGACGGCCTTCCATGACTACTCGCCGAGCTTTCTCAATCGGCTTTTCATTTCGACTTGTGGATGGCCTGCCTGAGCGTGCCTCGCTCTCCGCTGAGGTGAGGCTGTGTTTGAAATGGTTGTACCAATCCTTGGCCTGAGTTTTGCCCGTGGCATCATCGCCAAAGGTCTGCTGAATATTCTAGATGAATTGAGCTTGAGTATCAACAAGCTTTTGGCAAAACTTGATGCAATAACTCTGCTCGATGCGTTCGTTAAAACGAAAATCCGACGACTGCGCACTATACGTCTGTGCTCTATGCGTAACAGCTGTAAACTGATGGGACCTACCGCCGCAAAAATTTTCACTCGTGCGCAGGAAGGGTGACGTTACCTCCCACTTGAAGGATTTTGCCCACACAGCATTAGTTTTGAAGGGAGAAAATATAGTCGAATACTTTTTGAATGCATCTCGTAAATATATACACATGCATATATACGACGGGCCTCTTTCAGTTTCCGTCGACCAAATCCACACACAATTAAAGTTGGAAAAAGTCAGCAAGATCATGAAAGGCACATAGCAATTTGAGACATTGAAAATTATACTTATGAGAGCAAAATTTCGTAAACAAATCTCGAACGCCATTATTACTAATTATGGGGGACAAAACTGTACATACTCGTGTTTCACTAAGGCTCAAAGTCTAAGTTTAAAAATTGACAGAACTTTAGAGTAAACACATGTTTATTTGTAAGTCACAGAATTTAATCAATAGATCTGTGGAAAACTAACTCGAGCAACACGAATTGTGACTTCGTAGATGTATAACTCTACATCAAGTCAGTTACGAGAATACAAGCAAAGTTCCGATATGTGGGCATAGCATTACGTGGCAGGAACAGATCTATGTAATTTCATAATACTTCCGATTTATATGAGCACAGATTCAATTATGGAGCCTACGATGCATCAACAAAAATGACATGTATTTAGTAGTATAAGCCGCCCGTACACATTTGGTAAGTGTATATATATATATGTGTGTGTGTGTGTGTGTGTGTGTGTGTAAAGTAGTTGTATGCTGTCAACTTAACGTGACAGTCCCATGAAGGGAATCATACTACTGCTATTTAGCCCTAGGAAGCTGCACCTGTCGGCCTTGACACATTTCCTGTGACCTTATGTTTACGAGGGGGAGACAAGCACTTCCACCCAGTCAAGCTTGCATCCAGGGATATGTTTCTGAGTTTTTACTCGTCATCAGCTTGGAGTAGCATGACTTGCTGGCTGAATATGCCTGTCAAGCTCTCGTAAACATATAATAATTCTAGTGAAACACATTCACTGATTTCAAAATTAGAAATGATACATTTCTAAATCTCTCAGAGAGATTTAAGCCGTAGTGATACGATAAAGTAGTTGTAGGCTGTCAACTTAACGTGACAGTCCCATGAAATGTGTCAAGGCCGACAGGAACAGTGCAGCTTCCTAGGGCTAAATAGCAGTAGTATGATTCCCATTATGGGAATGTCACGTTAAGTTGACAGCATACAATATGTGTGTGTGTGTGTGTGTGTGTGTGTGTGTGTGTGTGTGTGTGTGTGTGTGTGTGTGTGTGTGTGTGTGTGTGTGTGTGTGTGTGTGTGTGTGTGTAAATATCATATGTGACGATTATTCGGTAGCCATGATAAAACTTCGAGTTTCGGATGTCGGGACGGAAACCCACACCGCCATCTCTTCAGTTATCCGGCCATCGAAAACAATGCTATGAAAATGACCGTTAAACAAAGGGAAATTACTGTGTGATTGACCGTTATTAAGACAAAAGAGCTATTAGAATGACCACTAAGTAAGAGGAGGGAGTAAATCGCGTAAGAGGGCATGTCCATACATACGTACATGCGCCTATGTGTATACTCATCCAACCTCACTTGAACACACACACATGCTCATTCACCAAAAAATATATACATACCCGCATACACGGTCGCACACACACACACACACACATACACGCACACGCACAAAAAGGTTCATACGCACGTCTATATACGCACATGCACAAGAAAAAACAGGGCTAAAGGCAAAATACAGAAAAATATGTAAAAAAATGTAAAAAATAAGCAATAGGAGTAAAATACGTCTATATACGCACATACTCGCATGCACGCACACACACGTCTATATACGCACATACCCGCACACATCTATATACGCACACACACGCACGCGCAGAAAACAAGGTTCATACACACGTCTATATACGCACTTGCACAAGAAAGAACAGGGCTAAAAGTAAAATACAGAAAAATATGTAAAAAAAAAAGTGTAAACAATAAGCAATAAGAGTAAAACACATTTTTACTCCCTTACCTTTACTCCCTCCCCTTACTTAGCGGTCATTCTAATAGCTCTTTTGTCTTAATAACGGTCAATCACACAGTAATTTCCCTTTGTTTATTGGTCATTTTCATAGCATTGTTTTCGATGGCCAGATAACTGAAGAGATGGCGGTGTGGGTTTCCGCCCCGACATCCGAAACTCGGAATTTTATCATGGCTACCGAATAATTGTCACGTATTATATTTACAGATAAATTCCTCTATTTACATAATATCGAGGTCTCTTTCATTCTTTTGCTGTCTTACCATTTCTATCAATATATATATATATATATATATATATACATACACATAATGTACGTATGTACGTAGGTATGTATGTATAAATGTATGTGCGTATGTAAGAAAACAAATGACGAAGGCAGGTGAGGGAACAAGCAAGTCTGTTAGTTTGACGCTCGGGAAGAATGGAAAAGTCTTTGACTTTCCAAGCCTACGCTCTTCGACAGAAAGGATTGAGATGGAAAAAATGGAGAGAGAACGAATAGAAGCTAAGAGACAAAAAATGTATAGGGATTAATGGTTCAGCATGATGTATATATGTATGTATGTATGTATGTATGTATGTATGTATGTATGCATGTATAATAGAAAGGTTTATTATTATCATTGGGGCTTAGTCGATTACATCGACCCTAGCGTTCAATTGAACTTATTTCATCGACACCGAAAAGATGAAAGGTAAAATCGACCCCGGCGGAATTTGAATCCACAACGAGAAGACGGACGAAATGCCGCTGAGCAGCTTGCCCGACGTGCAACGATATTGCCAGCTCACCGATAATAATAATGGTTTTAAATTTTGCCTCAAGGGCAGCAATTTTGGGGGGGAGGTTAAATCGATTACATTGACCCCAGTGTTCAACTGGTACTTATTTTATCGACCCCGAAAGGGTGAAAGGCAAAGTTGATCTCTGCGGAATTTGAATCCACAACGTGAAGATAGACGAAATGGTGCTAAGCAGTTTACCCGATGTGCAAACGGTATTGCCAGATTGCCGACTTAATAATGATAATAATAATAATAATAATATTGGATTTTTTTCTTCGATATTGATGTATGAGATTTTAACAGAATAGTTTTACTTTCGTATTAGCTCAGATGCTTATGACTCTAATGAAGCTTTAACCCAGCCAACGATTTATAGACAACTCCACAGATTGGATAAAAGAAAAGATGGTCATACAAAGCTACTATCATATATGTGTGTGAGTTTGTGTTTGTTTTTATGTGTGTGAGAGTGTGTGTCTGTGTATGTGTGTATGTGTGCACAACACTCCAAATACATGTAGACAAATGCATGCCTATAAATATGTATATGCATTATATGAATATATATATATATATATATATTAAAAGTCTATGAATTAAGTTTACTCTGAAATGTTAATATGAACGGGATGAAACAAGTTTCGCGTAAATCGGAGCAGTAGTTATTGAGATATTCGGGGTTTGGGGCTATAAATTCCCTCCCAAAACGGTGCATTTATGGGAAAATGTTTCGAATATAACTTCATCCTGAAGGGGAAGAAACTCTATCCTTTCGATTAGACTGATTTAACAATGAAAAAATAACGATTTGGTTTTTTTTACAGTAAATGTTCCTTTTTTCGCTTTTTTAAAACACAGTATTTTAAACATTTAGAAATATTTCTAAGTGATATTTTAGCTTTCTTCAAACAGACACTATTTTAATGTTTTTTTTTTAAATATTATTTTCAAGTCAATACAATTACAAAACTTTTTTGGCATATTAAAAAAAAATACTTTAAAGTAAAAATGATTTTTAAAATACGGTAAATTTTTCATAAAAGACTCGTTCGTAACCTCGGTGTGAAATAGTTTTTGTTTTCATAGGTTTTTTTCGGGTGCATTCAACGTATCTCCCCTCCAAAGATTTTGGCTGCTATTTCTAGTATGCCCTGCTACCACTTAACAGCTAATTGCGATAAAGGACCTGAAATACCTGGTACGTGGTAGCAGCAGGGTGTGCAAGAAATAACACCTAAATCTTTCTTTCGCGGGGTAAAGGAGCCGCTTACGGGTTATTTCGATGTCACATTCGCTGAAACCATTCGAAATAACCTGGAAAAGAAAAAACCCACAAAACTAAACTCCGTTCCCGGTGACCCAACGCGTCACGAGTACACTCGTGTGTATATAGGTTTATAGACCACTGTGTCGATCAGCCTATCGGATGTTGTCATACTCCACTGGTCACAGTGCTTTTCCAATGCTTAATACTTTCTTGATTATATTCTTCTTTTCCATGTACTTGCCCAAATCGTTTAACGAAATCGTATTCCAAGTTTAACGAAATCGTATTCCAAGCGTCGTAGAAGCCTTTCTGATCTCTTGGATACCACTATACCACTCGCCTACTGCACGGTTCTACCTATTAATTTTGTGCCATGCGGAACGACTGCTTTCGGCATTTTTGCTACCATTCTTGCCGCTCCCTTCCCGAAATTCCACATTTCGGCTATTCTCTCGCAATGATATCCCTAGCATGGATTTTTCGCCGGAGGCAGTCGATGTTCTTCCATCTTCGCAACAATCCACGTCGCACGCAGGTAAGACGGTACTATTGAAGTAACGGGCATGTAGTGTCTTTGAATACATCATCTGTTGATATCAGCGCCTTCTATCCTGCCCTTATTCTCTTCGAAGTTTCAGTGTCCATGTCTTGGCACATATTGATTGTGTTCCACATGTGGACATACTTCTTTACTTCCTGGATTTCTTCGCTTCCCACCACTATTTAGCCTTGTGATACCCCTTCAGACTGCATGTGTCTTGTGTCCATGTAGTACACCTTAAGGCCTACTGTTGAACCATGTTCTGTCGGCACGATCTGCTGCTGATCTGCGGTTTCAATAAGACGATGTCATCTGCGAATAGGATGCGTGTTCGTAATTCATCAGTGATGTTCACGCCACCTGTCGAACCAATGTCTCTAACAACCATTTCTAGACATGCGGAGAAGAGTTTTTGGAGAAATAGTGTCATCTTGTCTGATGCTCTTCTCAATTCTTACTGGCAGAGATAACAGACCCATTTTAGTTGTGCATCTAGGGTTCGCATCCCTGAACAATTCGATGTATTGCGACGCTACCTTTGCATTCTTTGAGATTTCAGCACTGTGTTCATCTTGATGCTATCCAAGGCCATTGCGTGGTCGACGGAATCGATGCACCGAAGCAACTTGTATTCTTTCCCTCATTCTATAAACTGTGTTAGAGTGAATACAGGCAGGGAAAACTGGAATGGCCCATCTACTGGATGTAGGCGTGGTTGTGTGGTAAGAAATTTGCTTCCCGAACACATAGTTCCGGGTTCAGTCTCACTGCGTTGCGCCTTGGGCAAGGGTTTTCAACTGTAACCTTGGGACAACCAAAGCCTTGTGAGTGGATTTAGTAGACGGAATCTGTAAGAAGTCCGTCCTATGTATATATATATATATATATATATATATATATATATATATATATACATACATATTTGTGTGTGTATG
>NC_068997.1:38274042-38277268 GCF_001194135.2 Octopus bimaculoides
ATATATATATATATATATATATATATATATATACATACATAAGTATATACATAATTATACGGATATGTGTGAATATAGATTACATATACAAACATAACTAAAATAATATAACGAAGAATACGTTCAAATTTTTCCATAATCATATTTTCAAATAGGTTAATAAAAACTATCAGTTTGGCAAAATACAGAATGTTTTGCCTGAGAACGACAATGCAAATCATATCACCTAAGTTTTAATATTTTCATTCCCTATCTTTTAACCATATACCTGTTCACTGCTGCTTGTCTAAAATATATTTTACCTGTGTTTTAGGTAAGGCGCAACTTACCAAAATATATTTTCATTAAAAAGCAAGACTTTGAACAGTTTTTATTATAGTTTATAAATATTTTTTCCATACTTTTTTAAAAGAACTGTAATATGTATATGTGGTGGCGGTGAAGAGGAGACGTGTATATAAAATAAATACCATTTGAACACTGGGGTTGATGTGGTCGACGTGTCACTCCCCACAAAATTATACTATATAGTAGAAAGAGTTTTCTTTTCCTGCTCTTAACGTTCTGAGTTCAAATCCACTTTTTTCAGCCTTTGTTTTTCATTCTTTCGGAATCGATAAGATAAGTAGCAGCTGAGCACTGAGGTCGATGTAATCGACTTACTCCCTCCTCTAAAGTGGTTTGCCTGGTGCCAGAATTTGAAACCATCACTATTATTATTATTATTATTATTACTTGGCAGAAGTTACCAAATGACACAAGTGCCTTTTATTCTACATGTGTGTGAGCGTGTGTGTGTGATGTGTGCGTTTGTGTGTAGTAGTAGAAGTAGTAGTAGTAGTAGTAGTAGTTTTATTAAAAGCTAAGAAAGTATTGAAAAAGTATTAAAAAATTTGTGTAGCTGTGCTTTTAACACACACACATACATACACAATTCATAATACATACATACATACATACATACATACATACATACATACATACATACATACATGCACTCATCACACACACATATATATATATACATACATACGCACAAATACATATATGCACGCATACATACATACATACATACATACATACATACATACATACATACATACACGCTCTCACACACATAGATAGATAGATAGATAGATAGATAGATAGATAGATAGATAGATAGATAGATAGATAGATAGATAGATATACAATGCATACATACAAACATACGTATATGCAAATCATATATGCATATATGAGATCATCCAAGAGTGCACAAAACTTGAGCTACTGTGATTTTACGCCAAGTGTGTAAATCTGTTTACGCTACTGTTTAGAGCGGTGCAGCCAGCGCTAAGCTGGCGACCAAGCTTTACTGTACTTGTATGGTGTACGGTTCTAATTCCAGAATATATTTTGTTTTCTGATTTTCCATCTTCGAACATAACTGAAAATACGCCTAATAAAAAGATTACATTGATATGAAAGTAGATGGGGTGTACATCTGTGTGTGTGTGTGTGTATGAATGTGTGTTTGTGCGTGTGTGTGTGCGTGCGCACGCGTGCGCGTGTGTGAATGTAACATTATGTGTGCTTTTCGTGTTGCATTTATTTACGCATGTACAAGTATGCTCATTTGCTTTTTAACGTATCAGCTTGCGTGTAAATATATGTGCGCATAAAGTCAATGCATTTGTGTGCAGACCATAAGAAGGTATAATTGCACGAAAACAAGATACATTCTTCAAAAGATTTTTCTAATCTTCAAAATGAAATGTTTATATATAAAAATGTTGCATTGTTTATTGCTTTGGTGGTGAAGAAATTCATGGGAACGGTCGATGAGCTAGAGGGAAAATATGTGCCGCCAAAATATTGATATATAGACTAAAATACCATACAAGATAATTTTGCATAGCAGATGATATTAACCTAACATAACTCCTGAATAGAAAACTAAACATATTTTTGCAGAATGTAAACAAAGCGATGTATTTCTATAGTTACTATATATTCAGTTGTCAAATTGTATAGCGATGAAGAATGAGAAGCGATCTCTTAAAAGTGTTAGGATAAGAAAAGAAAAAAATCTTATCATAACAAAAAGTAACATACCTCTTTGAAAAGCGTTTAACAGTCCGCAGTGATAGACCAGCAGCTATCCATAAGTGCATTGCTTTGTTAGAAAGAAAAATAACATGAAAACTGTTGGATAGATTGGAGTCTTTAGCATTTAGTTGTGACTGAGAATCATTTCGTGTCAGTGATCAGTGGCAGAGTAAAGATAATTAACAGGACCTTGTCACCAGAGCGCAATGACTTAGATATTAGAATCACATGGATAACATCACTTGTTTTAACTGGTACAAGAAGATATATAAACGCGAATGAATACCAACCAACTCTGTGCTTGGTATGTGAGGGGAAACACTCATTGATCTGATTAGCCACATGCGTTAGCATCCATTGGCAACAGGCAGCAGCAGCCTGACTGAGTAGTCCGAACGAGTAGGACTCGTTGGGTGGTGGGTGATTTGTCATGAATTACCAAACAAGTAGTCGATTGGTTTTGTTGTGGTTTTTGTCGTCATTGTCATGTTTAACATTCGTGTCAGTATTAATTGCAGTTATCGTTTTAATTGCAGTTATCCCTGTCGCTACAGCAATCAATAGCAAACGGGATACGGAATTGGGACTGAGTTCAAGGTTCGTTGTCTGTTATAGTAAAATTTCATTGTCGAAACCAAGATTCCTGTCTGTTCTTTACTAGAGACATAAAGCTAAGTTACATATAAATACACTTAAGGGCAAGAATGGGTTTTGACTCAACTGTCAACTTTCATTTCTCATGTACATAAACAAGAATGCTATTGCAGCTGCTACTGCAACACCTATTAGAGATGCTATTACTTCTTTCACTGGTGCACTTCCAAAACATCAATATACTACTACTTCTACTAAATTATCGCTAAAAATATAAATAAAATACTACTAAAATAATTATAAAATACTTTATTAGACAAATTCGACATGAAAAGAAAACATTACAACATATTTTCTCATGTGCGCATCCACACATACATACACCCACATATACACACATTTATATATTAGATATAAGACACATGTACATATGCTTAAATAAACACACATACACATACGCTCACACACATCTACACCCACACATACACAGATACATATCTATATTTATATATGCACAAACATATGTATGTGTATATATATA
>NC_068997.1:38278979-38283440 GCF_001194135.2 Octopus bimaculoides
TATATATATATATATATATATGATCCCCGCTCTTTTCAAGACGGAACCACTTTATGTCTGAACTTTGTCTCCCTTAGCTCGTTTTTTAGGTACCTGGTCCGATCTGAGCAATTATTGTTCTTATACGCGTATTGCATTCATATATATATGCATATGTGTGCGTGCGCGCGTGCGCGTGCGCGTGTGTAGTAGTAGTAGTAGTAGTAGTATATGGATTCATAAAATATTGCACTTAGCACAAAAAGCGCCTATAGTCGACTCGCCTAACAGACCACATAGCGATCCAATACAGAGGAATATAGGGTGGAGTCCAATGTAGTTGGGGGATGTCCAGAGATTAAATCAATGGATTCATCCCTCATACCAGGTGACCTTTTATGGTACGTGTTTGTAAAAGTGTATGTGCGACTGAGAACAGGAGAAATTCTATCACAGGCTGATAGGAATCTGTTGTTATCCATGTAATCCAATACCACTTACTCCTGGTTAGGCGGTCGGCGACTAAAACGGAGCTTACTCAGTAACAAAGGCTTGTAATTACATAGCAGGATTAAAAGCATAACCTGAAATGGGGACCAAAGGCCGTTTGGGGCTAAAAATATTGCGGAAAAACGTGAAATTCTTTGAGCAGACGTGTGACTTATGCGAAATCTGTGATGAGCCCGAGTGACGCTGATGACTTGGAATCGCCTGTGATATATATATATATATATATATATATATAGTAGAAGTAGTAGTAGTAGTAGTAGTAGTAGTAGTAATAGTAGTAGTAGTAGTAGTAGTAGTAGTAGTAGTAGTAGTAGTAGTAGTAGTAGTAGTAGTAAATGGTAAATGTTTTTATTTTTCATTCCCTTCGAAATTGCACTTAACTGTTCTTTTGGACATTTTAACTGTTCCTTTTAGTATGTAAGGTGATCTGTTAAGGCTCGCCTCTTTGTGTTTAAATGTACACTAATCTTTATATGAAAAATATGTCTTTGTATACATGATAGGCCGCTGGTAGAAAAAATTTGTATAACTTTTCCTACCCTCTATTAATTTTAAGAAATGATTTTAACAATATCTGAAGTTTAATCAGAATTTTCACTTGCTTCCCATTGAAACTGCGCTTGCGCGGAGAATTTGAAAAATTATGATATATAAGGATGAGCCACGTGTTATTTGGTCTCTAATTTATATGTTAATGTTTTGGCGTATCCGCTGATGAGAACTTCGTCTTGCAAATTATTTTATTTGCTAATTAAAGTTCGAAACGCAAGGTCCGGCTGTAAAACATGGAAAACATGGAAAAATTGCTCTTAACTGTGGTTTGGACTTGTTGACCTAGTATGTAAGGCGACCTGTTAAGGCTCGCCTCTTTCTGCTTAAATGTACACTAATTTGTATATATATATATATATATATATATATATATATATATATATATATATATATATATATATATATATATATATACATACAGAGAGAGAGAGAGAATGAAAACGGGAGGAGAGAGAGGGAGGGAAGGCGAGAGAGAGAGAGAGAGAATAATGGTTACGCATTAAAAAAACTGCAGCCCTTGACCGACCAAAGAAGTCTGATGAGTAGATTTGGTACATGGAAACTGAAAGAAACCTGCCAGTTGTGTATGTGTGTGTGTTTGTGTGCATATTTATACGAGGTGGTATCAAAATGTTCCTGGAGTAGTTCTGTAGCGCACCAACAGATAGCATACGGTTTCGTTCGCTGTGAGAGCTAGCGGAGACCTTCATGTGTTTACTTCGCATGTCGTGAAACATATATTTGTGATCACGTGTATGCTGTAGTCTCTGATTTTGTCATGGACAGTGTCGTGTGGAAGTAGAACATCCATATTTGGTTGGCTCCTAATGTAATGTGCCACAATATAAATGGACATGCGCAGAGAATGTTGGAAGAGAGTCGGTGAGCTGTTAATCAGAGTTGTGTTGGTGATTTCGTGTTGGAGTTAAGTTTGAGAGCGGAGATAATTTTGTGAGTTAGTTGTTGTTGAATATTGTTGTGCAAATTGTTACTGAAAATTTGTTGAAGTTACTGCTGTTATTAATTTCTTGAAAATTGTGAATTGTTTGTATACCTAGTGTTAGGAATGCAGGCTACTAGTTACGCGGTGGCGGCGGGCAAAAGCCGGTCAGCTGACACTATGGAAATGAAAGAGGTAAAAATAGAAATGTAAAAGTTAAAGAGACATTTCGAATTTATGAAGAAGGAGGGAGACTGCCTTCGGGTTAGTTCACCAAAAGAAGCCGCAGAAAGAGCAGAGAAGAGAATAATAATTTACAAGACATTAAATGTGACTACAGAAAGAATTGAGATAGCCGAGGTGGACGAGATCGAAGAATGCCTAAGTGTAATTATGGAAGTGACAACTTTCTACACGAGAGTCAAGAAATATGGTACAGTGGTCGTACAGTTCAAGAGTGAGGAAGAGACGAAGAGGTACTCCACTGTACCTCTGAGAACGGATAAGTGGGCACTTTTGCCGGTATACTGCGGTAGAAGAGCAGCAAGAATAAGGATTGGAAGAATATCTCCCGAGATAGACATAGAATGGCTGGTAGCAGTTGTGGTTTTTAATTGCAAGGACGAGGTGGAGATCGTGATAGTGGAGAGATCAAAGGAGATTAACTGCTGGGGTTATGGGTTAGAAATTTTAACCCATATAACCCTACCAGACCTGCACAATATTGCGGAGGTGTTGGTGCTCCCGGATGACACCCGACTGAGGGTCGTTGTGGAGGGGAAGCCACCCGTATGCTATAAATGTAGAAGTAGGGGACACATGCTGGCGGTGTGTCCCCTAAGAGAGGTACAGGTAGAGGAGACATAGGTCAGTGAAGAAGCAGTGGTGGAAGGTGAAAAAAAGGAGGAAGAAGAAAAACAGGAGCAAGAAGAAAAAGAGGAGCAAGAGAAAAATGTGGAGGAAATTGCAACAGAGAGAAAGAGAGCGAGGATCGAATCGCCACCAAAAGAGACCTCAAAAAAAAGAAAGGTAAAAAGAAGACAGCGGAGGAAGAGGAAAATATAGAGAATCGAACCCAAGAACTCGAGGATACATATAAATATGCAAGAGACCCGGAAAAAGCGTCGAAAATTGGGAGAGGAAAGTGGAAGAGATGTATGAAGAAACGATATATGATAACCCAATAAGAAGACAATACCGTACGTTAATGTACTATGAAAAAGATATAGAGATAGAAAAGAGGATATCGAAAATAAAAGGGCTGATAAGAGTAAGGTTGGATCCGGTGATAATTGAAGGATATGATAAAGCTGCACTGGTGGAAGAGAATGTGGTGAAGAGACTTAAAGAGATATATCCGCAAAAAACTATAGCGTGTGGATTATATGTGCGCTATGATAATCTGCCAAACGTTATAACGACAGAGGATCTATTGCCATATATAACAATTGAAGAATAAAAAGATCATAAACTGTATCAAAAACTGTATGAAAAAACAGTCAACTGAAGTTGCGAGCTTTGTAGGGCTCGCAAGCCATTTCATCATTTCATTGTAAGTATTTCATTTCATACTCATCATTCGTTCTATGTACCCCACATTTTGTATTGTCTGTCTGTCCTAGTAGTGTCCATTCTGTGTTAAGGCTTTTATGCCTATAATAAAGAGTAAGAGAGAGTCGGTGAGTTGTGTAAAGCCGAGAGTTGCGTGTTGTCGAGTATAATTACAAATATTGTGTATCTTGAGGAGAACGGTTTGCGAAGACGTTATTCATTATCCCTTTATATCGTACGTCGAACGTGCGATACAATAGACAGGAAGGTGGAACAAAGAACAAACGTGAAATTTAGCGTTAAACTTGGGATGTCTGTTACAGACGCATTGTGCAATCTTCGGCAAGCTTACGGTGACGAAGCAATGGGTTGTACGCAATGTTTCGAGTGGCAGGGGCACTTCAAAAGCGAAAGAACCTCCCTGGAAGACGATGAGGGAGCGTCACGAGCGTCACTCTGGAAATGTGGAGAAAATTCATGAGTTTGTGCGTGAAGATTGTCGGAGAGCAATCATCGACATTGCTGAAGTTGTTGGTCAGTAGCATGGGTCCGTGCAGGCAATCCTAACGTCTGGATTCTTTACGACAACAATATACTTTGTCTACGAGCTCTCCACACACGATATCGCTTCCGCACCCACCCTATTCTTAAGATTTATCACCTGAGGACTTCTATGTCTTCTCCAAGACGAAGAAGCTGTTCAAAGGTCGCCGTTAAAATACCGTTGTTGGGATCAAGAGCGAATCGCAGAAGGTTCTCGACATGCTTGCGGAAAACTTCTTCCAGACTGGATTTCAAAAGTTGCAGGTACGCTGGGACCTTTGTATTGTTGCGAAAGGTGACTATTTCGAAGGAGATAATGTTAAGACTTAGGTAAATAAGCTATTTTTCATTAAACATAACTAATCAGGGAACTCTTTGATGCCATC
>NC_068997.1:38284816-38292508 GCF_001194135.2 Octopus bimaculoides
ATATATAATGTGTGTGTGTGTGGGTGTGTGTGTGTGTGCGTGTGTGTGTGCGTGTGTGTGTGTGTGTGTGTATGTGTGTATTTCAGAATGAAAAGTATATGTATATGGGGATCCTTTCTGTTTGGCAGCCAATTTTCAGTCACTTCAATTTCTGTTCGAATTGATTTCATATTCGATGTAATGATGTAGTGTTATATGCTAATCAATGCTATCAAATTCATTTTCACCATAAATCAATAAATAGTTATTAGTTTACATTATTTATATTATTTATATTTGACGGGCATATGGCGTAGTGGTTAATAGCGCAGGCTACTAACCCCAAGATTCCGAGTTCGATTCCAGGCAGTGACCTTAATAATAATAATAATAATAACATCACAAATATACCTGAGGAATGAGAACCCCGGTTCAAAATTTCCCCAAGACACTTGATGAAGGTTGAAGGGTATATCAGCCGAAACCTGTTAACAACAAACAAGATGAGGACAAATATCCGTCAAATATAAATAATGTACATAATTCCTCAACTCTTAAATATAGAATAATAGTTATTAGCTTTTAAAGTTTGCAAATTTTGGGTACTTATAGCCAATCGCAAGCCACAGACACATTTGTGCCCCTTTCCATAGTAACAAGCCAAATTTGCGAACTATTTTGTCTGTGAGATAGCTCGTGTTGACAAATATATTCAACGCGAAAGCATGTGCATCGACGCAGTATTTTGCTGTTTGTGCTCATCTGCTCCTTGTGCCCATCCGCTGCTTGTAACCCAAATAGGCTTTAAATCACGCACCTCCAATTTTTTGGTGGGGGTGGTGGTTGCATAATTGTATGAATTCTCGAGTGTAGACTATAAATTTTCAAAAATTTTCTGTAAATTCCAAACGGTAAAAAAGATTCCAGGGGTTATTTGTCGTGTGTAAAACAGTTCATTTATCTACTGTTTCATATTAAAACACGCCAGGTACAAAATGATAGCTTCCAAATCCGACTAGATGTGTGCACACGCACACAAATTGATAAGGGATCAAACTTTAAACCTCTATAACATTTTTTTTTAATTCTGGAAAAAGTGTAATATCTCCTGAGATTCAGCTTGGAAAACTACATTAATAAACCAAATTTTAAAATTTGCAATAAACTTTGAAATTTCCATAGCTACAGCCAAAGGGAAAAGATCCACGTTTGGTAGTTCCATGGTTAAATAGATAATAAAGTTATAGGTAAGAATTTACAAGAAAAAACAAAGACGAAGACGGATGTATAAACAACAAAAAGATGTATTAGTTTAACGCTCGGCAATTGAGAAAGTCTTTTACGTTTCGAGCAGACGCTCTTCGACAGAAAGGAACGCAGAAATAAACAGGGAAAGAAAATTAAAAAAGGGTTTAGTAGCTAAAGTCCATTAGCAGTTCCATACGTGAATATTCAATAATAACCTATGGCAAATTTAGAAGTTCCACTTTTGAATAGAGAGTGAATTAGGATTGAGTAGATATAATATACTACAGTGAGATGGAAAGATAGAATGGTGGGTGCATGAACGTAGATATAAACTAGTAAATATAGTAAGGACATGTTTGGCGAAAGAAGTTAGGAGATACACGCACGCGCGCGCAAGCGCGCACGTGCACACGCACACAAATTGATAAGGGATCAAAAATATCAGATGTCAGAATAGTTTCATCTCATGGCTCATCACTAGCGTTGGTCAGTCATAAGACAACAAGAGTGGGACGGAGTGAGTTAGAATGGTAATTAAGTAATTGTAGAAGATAATGAAGTTCTCGAATTATAGCCCCAACTACAGTGAACGGGATACGACTTAGAAGTGAGGAGAGATTTAGGGCTCACCTAGTTATAATGGTGCTAGAAATAAATGCAAATAATATTAATTAGAATTTTAAAATTTGCAGTGTGAGTGGAAATATTCGCTCGTTGGGAATAAGAAGAATAAAGAATAAAGAATTATAAACAAATTTTTAAATACCTTTTTTTTTTATTAAGTTCTAGTAGATCGAAATTGTAGGGCCCAGGGATGAAACAAATATAGTAATAATGTATAATGGATATCATATAAGTAAATCAGTGAAGAAATTTAAGTTGAATTAATTATATATATTTTGTATCCAGTGTTTTAACTCCATAACCGTGAGAAGAGAAGGCCTAGTGTTGTTCACTTAATAACAATAATGTTGCAATTGAAGAGGTATTCAATTAATTATAATGAAGGTGAGATAAATTAAGGGGGAAATAAAAATCTATAAAATAAGAAGGTATGTTCTTTTTCCTAAGGTAGTGTATATGTTTTGTGAGAGAAAATATATATATAAGGAAGTGTAATGTTTTGTGAGAGAAAAATATATTTTTCATATTCCAGTGAGTTTAAATGCGCAGAGTATCTTTGCTTGAAATTAATAGTCGCTCCATTATAAATCTTAGTGGAGTTTTGGAATGTTTTTTTAAGGACCGTGCACTTATAAACGATATTAAACCTCTTGCTTTGAGCTCGTAGCGGGCAGTTATCCTGAATTTTGAAGTTACAATTGGATCTGTTTGGTTTAGGAGTTCCCCCATCCCCCGCTAAGTGAAAGAGAGTATGCATGATCAGAGGATGTATGATGGTTTAAGCTAGTTCTTTCCAGTCCGTTCTACATACATCAATCGTTTTCGAGGTGATTTATGCTTTCATTGTAGGTATTGAGAATTGAAAACATAGATGTTCCTGACTCATGGGAGAAATTAAGCGCAGTGTTATTGTCGCCGTTGATGGTAGAAACCCTATTATTGCAATTAGGATTACTGATGTTGTTACTATTATTACTATTATATTACTGCTATTATTAGTGTTATTATTACTATTACTATCATCACGATAGGTGTTAATATTACTAGCAGCAGCGCCACCACAATCTTATATTCACATTAATGTTAGTATTCTGGTTATTTTTATAGTTTCTATTATTACGATCAGTAGTAATATTATTATAGTTATAGCTGTTATAACCATCATCACCATCATTATCACCACCACCACCATTATTATTATTATTCTCGTTAGTAGTGGATGGTAAGTGATGTCTATTAAGCTTGCACTTATTAGATGCGGCTATGCTGGATTCTAAGCCAGGTGGTGTGAAATGGGATAATTTAAGGGTAAGTCGGTTAAAGGTAGAGTGGTACTTAGGGTGGGGTGGTAAATGAGATTTGATAATGGCAAAGAATTGCTCAGGTAGGCCCTTAACATTTAAGGAGAAGGGAATGTGTATCAAAGTAGAGTTCTTCCCCCATTTTTATTAGATAATCTGGTGGGGGCTGCAGAGTTCGTTTTTCTAGTGGATATTAAGGATACATTTCCATTTAGTGAATTACATTTTGCAAGGTTTTGGGGTGGTGTGGGAGAGGCGGTTGGATATGCCCAGTAAGCTGCTTATTATGGTTCGAGGTAATAGGTGGAGTGTTCTATCTATTGTAGGTAATGTTATATTCGTAGTTTGTGGGCGCGTAGAATTAGGATATAATTGAGATAGATAGTTCTTAAGCTTAGTATTAGACACGAATTTTATTTTTTGTGAGAAACCGCTGGCGGCAAGTGCCTGATTATTATTAGTGGCGTGGTTATTAGATATTTCCTCCTTTGCAGACAGATCACAAACTATAATAGAGATACTATTAATCACGTTACTAAAAACAGATCTATGGGTATTCATTAGGCTTATGGTACAGAGAATATAACGAAGAGCTTAAATCTCTTACGTCGAGGAAATTGGTTATTTTATTGGTATTCTCAAATGAAATAGTTAGACTAAAAATTGATAAAAAAACTTATGCAGGACCTTTCTGGTTTTCTCAAGAGATGGTGTGGAGAAACCGGTAGTGACCAGGAGAGCATCATCGCAATGCAGTCCACTGTGGGTTGCAGGAAAGTACATGCGATGTTGCTGGATGAGGTAAATCCAACGAGGTCTGTGACCTGAGCCGAATCTGAGGAACACATATCGAAGAAACCATCATTAAATTCTCTACACCAGAGTTTATTATTGAAGGTAATACTTGACCCCTTCTCAAGATCCGAATTCACTCATGTGACCTCAGAGTTTCCTTCTTGACTAGCTCATACTTAGAGCAAAAAAAAAAGCAACCGACAAAGTCTTTTTATTTTTTGTGATTAAAAAGTAAAATTTTCGTCCATGCAAATGCTTTAAAATTTAATTTTAAATATTGAAATTTATATAAAATTCCTGCTCTACTTTCCCTGTCTTTGCAACAAGAAGCTTCGCAGATTAGAATATTATCATTCTCGGAAAAGAGAAACCAAAGTTTGAAACGAAAATCAAAACCAAAGTGGGCAGCAATCAACATTATTTTGAATCCAAATATTATGAACAGTGTGAGTAAATTGATAGCATGTCCCATTCTGAACAATTTTGTTGTTTCCCATATCTGTTATTTTGTCAGAACACATGAACAACTACTGGCTACTGCAATTTGCACTATTTGATTGCAGCTTTGACAAAACACAAACATCTCAGAACCATCAGAATTCCGTAATTGCTCTGAACACCTTTGGCCAACACTGAATTGATGCAGCAATCGATCAGTGGAAACCAGCTTCGATTCAGTTGCAAAATAGATCAGTCGAGAAAAATCCTGATATATTGAAAAGGTTAATTCATTGTACTGAAATTTTGGCTTGTCAAGAATTATCATTCGGAAGACACGATGAACCAGAAGAATCAAACAGTAAGGGTAATTTTCTGGATATATGTGAAGCAGTAGCGGAATACAATAACTGTTTAAGATTGCATTTAGATTTAGTGAAGAAAAATGCTAACTACACATTTTCTAGAATTTCAAGTGATTTTCAAACGTAAATCGTTCAACTGAATAGCTGCTACAAGTGAAGGTGAAATTAAGGTTATGATAAAAAAAAAAACAGCATTTATTGCTCTTATATTTTTAATGAGAATACAGACCTTCGAATTAAATCTCAATTGATACGCGGTTTGCGATTTGTTGATAAGAAGGAAAAACCTCAAGAAGGGTTTTGGGGAAAAACAGAAAAGCTGTATCACAGACAGAAATTCGAAAGTTTATTAATCAATTTAAATGTGGCCATAAATTCATCACACAAACTTATGATGGAGCGAGTATGATGGCTGAGCATTTGAAAAGAGTGCAAACAAGAATAAAGGAGATTTTGGTGCGAATGTCGTATTTGTATATTGTTATTCACATTTACTTAATTTGGTTTCGTCTCAATCAACTTCAAGTATTCGTGAATGTCCAATTTTCTTCCAAACTTTAAAATGAATTTCAACTTTTTCTCATTGTCGACGGCTTGAAAAGCCCTACTTGATGAAATCGTTGGAAGGTGATTTCCAATTTTACCCGAGACCCATTGGAAGTATTCATCTCGACATGTGTCCATTTTCAACCGAGTACTTCAGAAGTAGCACAGTCAAGGGGATTCATTGCAATTCTAGATTTTCAGTTTAAATTTTTTTGTGGCTTTTGAAACCATATAGAGTGGCTCGGAGATTCTGTTTTTGATTCTTCAAAACAGTTCGCTTGATATTTTGAGGTGTATTCGTAAGTTTGAGAACTTCAAAAACAATCGGTTGATATTGTCACGTCAGGTGTAATTGTATTAACTGTAGTGAAAGATTAGGCTGGCTTTGTATATTGCAGACAGAACCCAAACTCTTGAATATTTAACATCAGATTTATTTAAGGGAAGGCTGAAAATGAATACGTACTTAAATTACCAATTCCTCACTGATAGAGAGACTAGGATATAGGGATCGACTTAACTGTGACTGCTCGGTCATTAGTTATCTTCAAAAAGCGAGACCGCCGAATTTTATTGAAGCTTTGTCCTTGGTTTGCTTGGAGAGTTCAATTCGTTTCTTTTCGGCAAATCTATTGATTATTTTGGTATAAAATGTATCAGCACTACGCTCTATCTTCATCTTCGTCACAAGGTGAAGAAGATGATAGAGCGTAGTGCTGATACATTCTTCTTCATCTTCTTCATCTTCTTCATGGAAACGAAGACCAAATTACCCAATCTCTCTTCACTTTGAGAACACCCCATATCTTTATTTGCGCACTTTAATGAAGAAAGCGATTTATCGCGGGAGAAATTGTGTTTTCTTCGAAAGCTATGAAAGCTCTGGTTGATTTCTAGCTTAACTGGAGAAGTAAGTGTTAATCTCAAGGACACTTGAGATGATATTCTAACTGCTTGTCTGATCTCCTACAAACCGATTAGTCGAAAAAAATGATGTTCACATTAAGCTTGACTGCCCCAATTGTGGTTCACTCATGATAGTGAACAGATAATTTGGTGAAAAGGGTCTAAATCTTAAGGTTCACTACAACATCAAGAAAAACGCGTTTGAAGAATTTTATTGCCGGATTCTGGATGGTGTCGCTGAAATTTGTTTAACATTTTTCATGAAGTTATTGTTTACGTTGAGCAAAGATTTAAAACCCTAAATTTTTAAATCCTTGAGTTCAGATTTTTTGAATTGTTGAATCCGAAGCTTTTTCACGCTTACAAAAAAAAAAAATTCGATGGAAGCGTTTTCATCTTTGGATGTCTGTAAAAACATATTGAATTTAGATGGATTTAAGTGCGAGTTGAAATCAATTTATGCTACAGATTTTGCGAAGCAAGTGTCAAACATCCTAGAAGTCGCTGACATAATACAGGAGCTAGAACTAAATCAAGCTCTGGCCGAATTAGCAAAATTACTACATCTCATTCTGACAGTACCTGCCACATCTGCTTCCTGTGAGAAATCGCTTTCTTCATTAAAGCGAGTAAATAAAGATATGAGGTATTTCTCAAAGAGAAGAGAGATTGGGTAATTTGGTCTTCATTTCCATGAATAAAGACTTTTTGAAGAAGAAGGTAGAACGTAGTGCTGATACATTTTATAACGAAGTAATCGATGAATTTGCTAAAAAGAAACGAATTGAGCTAATTTACAAATACATTTTTAAATAGCTCATTAGTTAAATAGCTCATTAGTTAAATAGCTCATTAGTTAAATAGCTCATTAGTTAAATAGCTCATTATTTTCTCAGATTTCTCTTCGGCGCCACGATAGTGCTAATGAGGAACATCAAGTCCAGTGGAGTGGGACGTCAGCCCGAAGTGTGGCTTGTTGGTAGAAGCGCATTTTCTTAAACTAAAATTAGTTCATATCACACTCAAGATGCTTTTGGTGAGGGGGAGAGTAATGGCTCAACTACCTCACTCTCTGCCTTAGCGACTGCCCTGCATCATGGACTTCATGTGCTACTTTCCAAATGACCCTTCGACACTAGTCTGTATGCATGTATGCATGTATGCATGCATGTATGTATGTATGTATGTATGTATGTATGTATGTATGTATTTGTATGTATGTTTATGGGTGGATAGGAATGTACGTATATATATATATATATATATATATATATATATATATATATATGTATATAACTAAATACATGTACAGTTATATATATATGCATATGTATATGTATGTACACACACACACGCACAAACATATATATATATATATATATATGTTAATTCTCTAAATGAAGTATTAACAGTAACTGCACGATAAAGTGTAGTATATTGCCACTTAAGTGTGGCTGACCCCTAGGGGTGGATGTTACTGTTGCTTTTAG
>NC_068997.1:38292685-38293746 GCF_001194135.2 Octopus bimaculoides
AGGGTTATGACTTTTTGTAAGCAAAAGTCGATGACCAATTTCATATAATTTGGGAAAATTACCTTTATTTTAAGCTTTTAAAAAAAACCTCTCCCCCACCCCAAGGATTTAAGCAGCGGAAATATTAAAGTGTGAATCTAGTGCCATCTAGTGATTATAGTTTTAAAAGCCCATAACTCCGAAACTACTTCAAATAGAAATCCGAAATTTCAGATATATTATTTCTGTATTGCATTAAGTCAGCACACTAAGTTTGTTATGAACACCACTAGAATTTTGCATGATCTGGGTCAAAAGTGGTGATCGATTTCTTAAGTTAGGGGTGACATTGTTTTCAAGTAAAGCAAAATGAATGTTAGTTTTCTAACTGCTATAAAATTATTCATCGAATTAGAGAATAGTGTTACTAGGTTGTGAAAGGGAATAACCCTAATATAGACATTTTATCCTGTTGAAAGGATATTGTCTAGTTATTCAGAGATTGGTGTAAAGGACGCGAACTAAGTGCCATTAGTCATTTTCGCACGCGAAGGAGTAAGTGAGAGTGGAAGGTTGACCTTGACCTAGCACTCTGAAAAAGGGTGAAGCTGTTGGAGGGGGAGGAGTGTCCATGTTTTGAAATTTTCTGTAGACCCCGGATGCACAGGGACAAAGAACAAATACTTTCCAGAAATGACGCAAAATATCGGTTCTTTTGCAACAAAAAACAAAAAATCGGGCGTTCCTTGAAACAGCTTTCTTGGGTGTAACTCTGCAAAAATGCGAAAAGGTGATGTTTCACAGTATTTCGTAGATGTGTCGCAAGTTAAATAAAGAATACCATTGTTGAATCATCTGTACTGTTCATGTGAGATTTGGGAAGAATTCGGTCAAAAATGAGGAATTTAAGGGCAAAAAACCGGTTTTCTACTGTTTTTTTCGCAATTGTTGGTCATACGCGAATGAATTCTGTGTATATCGGAGTCTCCTAACGTCATCCTTAGGATAAGTAAATAGTGTGTAAAGTTTGAACGCAATCCACCGAAGCAGTGAGAAGTCTTTGAAGTTTCAACGGGAACAAA
>NC_068997.1:38296227-38306944 GCF_001194135.2 Octopus bimaculoides
ATATATATATATATACATACACAAGGGTTAAAGAATTGAGTAGATAAGACCCGGATTATATATGTTTCATAGCGAGCAGAACGTCGGAAGTGGTAAATATCCCAGCGAGGTGTATACCGCAGGCTACACTTCAGACCAAGGACGTGAAACATAAGATGTTTTGCAAACAACTTGCACATACAAGTGCTACCAGTTGAGAACTCCGCATACCGGAAGCCAGCAAGTGTATGGGGTCGTCAGGAGAGAATGCGCGCTATTTCGGGCTTACCTCTCGACGGCATCTACTCATTTCTTTTACTGTTGTATTCATATTCGCATACGCGGTAACCCTGGTCACCTACTGTGAAATATAAAAGGAACTTTTTTCAGTTTATCGGACTTCGATAAGAAAAAAAATCCACAACCTTTCCATCAGAACTAGAGAATAAAATAATTACAATGCTTACTGCTATTATTGTAGCAGAATGAACTTAGGGAGAAAATACTTAAAGCCTACTGTAATTTAGAATGGCAGAAGAAATAACAACAGGGGTCAAGAAAGAGTAGTGGTAATATAGCTATATTCATATTTATCCTTATCGCAATCAAAAGATCCAATGCAGCAAGTATTCTACATCCCCTAAGAATTAAAAACCATTGAAAATTGACAGTTAAGTTCTTGCTACTGGTGATAAATTAATTAATGTCAGATTCTCTTCCCTATCCTTATTTTACTGTGGCTATAAATTCGCCATGTCTACATAAAAGAATATGGCTCAGAAGATGCTAGCAAGATAATGGTATATAGGTGATAACCAGAAAGAGGAAGGGCAGGGGTGACTTAAACTATATTATGATTATGAATTAAAAGGGGCCTAAAATAGAAAACAAAGGAGGGTCACACTGAGATCTAAGTGGATATTAAGCCTACTGGGGGGGAAAGTATATCCAAATTTAGCAAAATTTATATATTATTATATTTTGTATATTAAATGATAAAATTTAGAAAAGGATTTAAGGACCATGTAAGAGAAGAAGGATAGATAAAACAATTTAAGCCCTAAAAAACTGGGGTACTTTTATATAAAATAGAAACCTCATAATACTTCAACCTAGCATACTGCTAAAGTGGTCATGATAAAACTATTCAACAATGAATCCATAAATAAATTTAGATTTCATCCCAGAAGGAGTACACCATTTCTATTGACTGAAAATCAAAGATTAAGTGCTAAAGAAAAAAAGATAAGCAATTCTATAACAGATAGACTTATTTAAAGGAACCTTGGAAAAATATTATATAAGAATTTCTACCATTATGAAAAAATCATAAAGGGTGTAAGAAGGTATAAATATATCACATTTATATATACATAAAAATATCCATCATTTATTCCCTAAAATATATTTATTTATATAAGGGCATTACTATACATGAGTGCTCACGCTAAGAGGGATCTAAGGTCAAACTACCATAATAAACACATTTTTACCGAACGCGGGGAAATGCAACTCTCAAACCTAGCCCCCTAAAACAGACTAAACTATAGATCATGATTTCGTAATTATTGCAGTAATACGCACCTTTTACTCATCAGTATAGTATGGTCAAGACATAAAAATAAACAAAAAAAATCAACATACCAGACGAACACCTCATGTATTCAGCATAGTACATAGAAGATTGTTTATCCCTATATATCTATGTAAGAGGTGGGATTTTTCGAATTGCATCTTGGTATATGTGTTTTCTTTTTGGGTTTTTTTTTTTGTTTTTGTTGTTGTTGTTTTTTTTTTCAGAATAAAATTCAGCACTGAATATATTCTAGTTATATATTTAATTCAATAATAGGATAAAGTCTTTTATAAGAATTTATCAAGAAGCTAGTGTATATATATTATAATTATGAAATGTAAATACAAATAAATAAATATAAATACCATATTGCATTATAATATACCATGAGTATCTATAGAGAGAAGTTACAAACCCCTTCACAATCCATGGAAGTTACACCAGTACATACGGGGGTAAACAGGTATACAAAATACAAAATGTATTAATATAATATAATATAAAACAAAAGATAAAATAAAATAAAAAAGAATAAAAGGAAGAAATACTTATATAGAATTTCAATAAAGGATTTATAAAATGAAAAAATAGACATAAAGATAAAAATTTTACATTATGAAAACCATAAAATGCATGCTGGATATAAAAAGGGGTAAAAGATAAAAAAAATAAGGATAAGTCGAGGTATTCTTAACGAAAACAAATTAAAAACTAAAGTAAGATAAGGATACCACTGGATATGGTTTTACACAATATTTATAAGATGTAATATTACAGGCACTGATGTGTGTAGAATAATATAGTTCTTAGGGGGTATAGAATATACTTAGGGGAGGCGTAAGATCTGTTGATTCATTGTAAATATACTTATTATGACTGATAGGGAAGAAAGTCTTAGAACTGAAGGAAAAAAACAGTGCGGTCTACATATAGGATAAATGCAGAAAAAACTGGTAGAGGTTATAAGAGGGCAATATTATATATAATTCCCTACATTAGAGAGTATGTTATGAAAGATATGACACCCCAGATAATTTCTAACACAAAATCATAGTACGATAAGTATAATATTATTTGTTTCTAAAATATTAAATGTACGGGTGATGCTATACACACAGGATACTCTTAGGGTCTAATCTATCACTAATTAGGTTATTCTTATCTCTATACTTAAAAATTTCATAAATTTCCATAGAACATGATTCGCATCCATATTTGCTATCTTTGTATGGCTGAGCTCTCCGTACTATAACACATTCCTTAAGTTCCTAGATTTTATTAGATGAAGATGTACTATTATGGCTATTAACATGCTTCTTCATATTTATTGAGTACCCAATATAAGCAAAGTTACTAGTTTCAGTCAAACCTGTACATTTGTAAACAACACTTTGAGCTAATAACTTGCATTGGGACTTTACCCTACAATTGTAGCTGGGGATATTATTGCTATTATTATTATTATTATTATTATTATTATTATTATTATTATTATTATTATTATTATTATTATTAGTGGGACCCGTGGAATTTCCACGAACTGATTAATAGAATGTTGAGTAAATAATAAACTGTTTCTGCATATATGTATGTATAAAAATAACGCATTGAAGAAAGGAGTAACTGAAATCTCTACATATATAATAGATTGAAATACTTAGGCAGCAAATACTAAAGTTGCATATATTTTTACATTTCTGTTTACAAATACATAAAGTTTAGCTAATAATTCCATCCCTTTTTAACATACAATACTCAGAGGCTTGGAAAATAGTCAACACATAGAGACTCTTGAGAGTGTCCACCATGCATGCAACGATTGCCAGTGCCAATCAGTCCGTGGGCTGGACTCTCCTCTTCCAACATAGAGCCATGCCAGTTTCCTCCGATATGAATACAGAAAACAGTAGACCTACATATGTACAAAACTATATAATACATGCCACATATAGTTTCCTCTTTTGAAAAATATTCATTCATAATTTCTGAAAACACTCCCATCCTACAAGTCAGTGGCTCTCGGCAGACAATCTTCTTAAAAACAGTTCGCCTTCTTCTCCTTCCTTGTTTGTCTGTTTCCATCACCTAAACTCTTACATCTGAGAGTTTGCGAACTCTAGAGTACGCCACATACAACTGCTCTTGACTGAACACTGGCTGAGGTAAGAACAATCCCACCTTCTCAAATGTCTGTCCCTGTGACTTGTTAATAGTCATGGCATATGACAAGCGGGCAGGAAACTGGGTTCTCTCAAATTTTATGTGTTGACAGCTCTCTGGTGAGTGATATCTTCAATAATACATCTGAGGAAGAGAGAAGAAGCAGAGCTATTCTTTCGCCAAAGAACTGAGATTACTTCCTGATCAATGAAGAAGTTTTGAAACAACTTCCGGGTGACTGCTGCACCTTTATTCTGGGGGTGAGGACACGTCTGCCAATTAGTGAGCTGCTAATCAAGGAAGCTTCGATTGAATGTTGATGCATGGCCACCATTTCCAGTCTTGTACCATTGCAGAGTCCATTCCGGATAGAAATGTTACGAAGAAGCATTACTATTGAGCTGGATTTTAAACTCAATTCATGAGGAGGCATTCCTAATGAAGAGGCATTCCTAATGAGGAGGCATTCCTGATGGCATCCTTATAATAGGTGCGGCAGTCAGCCGGAAGTTGTCTCAAAACTTCTTCATTGATCAGGAGGCAATCTGAGTTCTTTGGTGAAAGAATTACTCTGCTTCTTCTCTCTTCCTCAGATGTATTATTGAATATATCACTCACCAGAGAGCTGTCAACGCATGAAACTTGAGGCACTTCTATGTCATCAATAGAAAGATTTGAATCTTGTAGCGCTGCTTATGTTCCATTGCCAAGGTGTAAGAGCCATGCTGAAAATTCCCTTTGATCTGCTGTTGTCCTGATTTTTTTGGCTTAATCTATATAGGTTGAAATTCAGCCATAGAGGAAACCCACAGTAGCAGAACCAAAAACGGCCATCCGAGAAAATATCCAGCCTAACTCCCTTTCCCTCCATCTTTCAAACACAAAAACATCAATACATACAAAACTATGCCCCCACCGTCACCAGCATCTGATTTTCCTGCCGAGAAAACATCATCATGCCAGGAGGCGGGACAACCATTTAAGTAGAAAATACACAGCACAAAAACTTGAACGAAGCCCACAATCACTACGGCATAATCGAAATCACTTTTATCAAATTCTGGTTGCGATAACTTCAGATGAAGTATAGATTCTCATTCCTCGGTGTTGTTGTGGTGTGGAATCTTCTGTTTGAAATATTACTTCGACCATGCTATATTTTGACTTCGTATGATGTTGGTCTTGTATTGTCACACAGATTGTATTTGCACCTTGCTTGCACTTTTCACCCAACGCAATTTTCTTCTCTTGGAGCGATATATAACCGTGCGTATCCATGACTGTGTATGAATATTTTTATTATCTTTTGTGAATAGTTTGTCAGTAAGTCTACTTTTATTTTTACTAATTTCCATATATCTGTAAGACGAATCTGTATAGTATATCATCAAATGTCTATAATTTGATCCTCATTACATTCTCATTCCAATTCTTACCGAACTCTTCTTCACATTTGTTTCTTCAAACAGTAATTATGTAGTGGATACAGTTACATTCATTCTCCTTTTATAAATTTGTGGCTTCATATCACTATAAGAAGAAATTATCGTTGTCACTATTACCGCTGCTTCCTCCCCTTCCTTCACTTCCTTTCCCTTCACCTCCTCTTCCTCTTTCTTCCTGCTTCCAGGTTCAATCCTATTGCTTGACGCCGTGGGCAAATGCCTTCTAAAATAGCCCTGAGCTGACCAAAGCCTTGTCGGTGGATTTGGTAGATAGAAACTGAAAGTAGTCTCTCTCTTCTCTCCAACATGCGACCACAGTCTCAGAACAGGTTCACTAACTTGGACCCTCACCGCTAGTCACCCATCTATTCACAAATTTATTGCTTGGGCAGTAATTCCCTCCCCTCTCTCACCTTCCTTTCCATGCAGGATTTTAAAAAGTTGATGAGGACTTGGTCGAAGAAGACGGCGTCTGTCTTCAGTTCGTTTAGTCTCGTCCACCTCACAAGTTCTTTCGCCATAGCACCAGAATAGAGTAAAACTGTCTGCCCTTTCCGGCCAAAGAAAGGCCGCATGGCGATCTTCACGATGGAGTTGGCAGATTGCCAGATTTGTCCCACACGCGATAACAGCTGTTCGATATAATTTTGCATGTCAACAATGCTCAGGCAATGTTCGAGCGCGCACAGGAAGATTTTGTTGCTCTGCGCGCATACATTTCAAACATGCTTGAAGAGTTTATCCCTTACTGGCAATGCCCCCAGTAGCACCGCTCGGCCTGTGATTTCTGGAATTTTCCCATTGGTCCTCATTTGTAAGTGGGTTGATTCTTCTCGAAGCCTAGTGTTTCGTATAGAAGAGTATGAGACGTGCTGGCGTTGCCTGTTTGGCGTCGCTAATTCGTTACTGACTTCTTTGTCATCAGACATTTTGTCCCCAAAACCTTTTGGCACCGTAAAAATTTTATCCTTATTCTACTAGACAACTATCATCTAATCACAGCTACAACACTACTTGACTATTAAACTTATTTAGCTTCTTGCTTCTCTTTATGCATATGGGAACTAATTAAATATTGACGAAACGTGAAAACGAACTATTTTCTGTACATCTTTGACAAAATAAAATTAATTGAGAATTAAAATGTTGGCGAAACTTGGAGACAGAGAGGGGGAGGGGGAGAAAGAGAGAAGCTTTAACGTACAAGAATGACTTCAATTTCAACAATGTCTCTCTCTTTCTTTCTTTGTGTGCGTGGGTGTACATGTATGCACGTTTATGTGTGGGGACATAATTCCATTTATGTTAATGAGAAGAAAGAAAAGTGTTTATGTCAATCGATTTCAATCAATAAGCTGTAGTGTGTACTTCTTCCTCTATTTGTCAATCTATTTATCTGTTTCTGCGTGAGTGTATGTGTGTATTTGCCGTTAGTGCCGAAAAGTATTATCGCCAAAAACGAAAAAAGAAACGTCAAATCAGGTCCAATATTCAGTCGGCCGTGCCAAATCTTCAACGTCCAAGCAGCCGAACCCAATCATTTTATTCTGTCCCGAGTACACTTTTGTACCTGCTCACCACTAATTCTCCATAGAACTCCGTGGTATGGAACATCTACCGACAGCACTGTCCGACTAGCAGGCGGCTGTAAGCATCTGGCTGCACGCAAGGTGTCAAGCACCTTGTTTCTGTCTACGCTCGATCTTCTTTATCCGAGAACAAAATAAAAACATGAGAAATCACCAACCACCATGGTTTTGCTTTTTTCTTTCTTTTTTTTTTATTGTTCGTAATTGGTAGTATCAATATCCCATATCTCTATGGAGTTCTATAAGGAAACTCTGAAGGTATTTCTTCGTAACAACGACGCTGAAGTTTCCAACGCTACCTGAGAATCTCTCTCGTATTTTCCTACCTGCGCTGATTTGCAGTCTTCCTAATGTCAAAACATCAGAGATTTTTACCACACTCGTATGGAAGGTCTTTCCTTACGTCTCAATGTTCCCACTTTGTGCGGCGGAAGATAACACTTCTTTATTTTTGCTTTTACGAGCTCAAATTTGGAAATGGATGCAATTTGTTTGCTGTTGTGGGTGAAGCTTTCTATTTATTTGCTGTCGTTGTTGTTGTTAGGGGTAGTGTTGCTGGGTTTGTTGGTGTATTTATTGTTGTTGTGGATGTGACAGAGTGATGCTGTTATGTGTTCTTTGTGTCATTTTCTGTTTTCAGTCTTTTACTTCCCTTGACTCGATCCTTTTTCACGTCACAAGAGGAGATCCTTGTGTCAGACAAATCCGATCTGGACCGGGATAGAGTTACGTATTTCTGCGTTTCAGCATATAGGAGAAAAACGAACAAGGAAAGAGGGAAAGTGCCGGGCTAGAATATCCCTTGGGTATTGTAAACGTTTCTTTTTTTTTTTTTTCGCCATTGAAGTTACTAATGCAGATGTCTTAGATGTTGATGTTTGTGCTACTGCTATTGCTACAGTTGCTGCTGTGGTTAAAGGTGTTATTGCTGTTGTCGCTGTTGTTGATGTTGGTACAGATGTTGTAGCTGTTCCTTCTTTTACTCTTCCTGATGCTGATGCTGCTACCTCTATTCTGGCATGCTGCGTCATTGTTGCAGCGATGGTGACGGCGTCACCGGAGCCATCCTTTTTTCCTTTTTCGGTTCGGTTGTGTGAATAGCAAGCTCTCACACGATCGGTGCTGCCTCACAAGTGGTATCTAGGTCTTTTGCTTTCTGCAATTACAAATACTTCCACTCAATTTAGCAGAGAGATGATGTTTAGCATGGAGGAGATTTTCCAACGTCATCCCAGAGCAGTCTTCTTGCCTCCATTTTTAACATCCAATTAGATGTTGCGGCCTTCCAACACGCCGCGGGCTTGGATCCGCAGAGAGACAGCCCAGGCTGGACACCCTCCTTAGCCTACTTCTTAAGTATATGGAGAAGAGGGTAAACTCAGTATTTCAGCAGGCGATCAATAAGTGTTGCAGTGCGCGGGTCTGTCTAAACTAGGACTTTGACCCCCATCGAATTCCCTTGCCCTAGATACATACTGAATATACTGCTATACTTCTGAGGCAAGAACACTGCTCTGAGGACTTGGCCGTCTCCAGGCGATGACTTTCTAAAGGCCCACAGCGTTAAATTATCGTCTCTCTAGCCATCGCAGTTGTTGCTTCTACCACTGCTGACGTTATTGTCGTTACTGTTTCTGTTGTTACCTTTGCTATTGTTATTGGTTTAATTGCTATTAATACTATTATATATCGCCACGATAGAAGTAACGCAATTTTTTTTTTTTTTAAGTTTGTGCTTTCAACAGGGAAAATCCTTCTCTTCCATAAGCAGAAGGAGAGAGATGAACCTTGACATGTGCTGCATTTCTATCTTTGAAAGTCACCTCCTACTTCTCCCTTCACTTCGCTGGCTGATGAAACCGACACCATATTACCAAAAATAATTATTTTCAAAGCAAAATTTGAGTCTTTTGCCACAAAGTTGAGCCCCAAAACGATGTGAAACAGAGAAATCAGCCAGCATTCTGGGGTTCTATTTTTCTTTAGAAGACGGTATACTATAAAGATTTAACAATTTGCAGATCTAAATATATAACCAAGTAAACAAACTTACGACCGATCCGAAGGGCATCTTGCCAATATGACCATAACAACAACAACTACGACGAAAACAACAACAACAGCCTTGTTAGAAACAGCAAGGATTCTAAGGAGAGTATTAGAAAGTTGAAGGAGAAAGAATGACCTCAAAGGTCTTTTGGTCGTTTGTTATGGCTCACTCTTTTGATATAACATCTGCCAGAGCAAAAGCATCAATGAAAATAAAAACAATAACGGTAGTTCTTTCTACTGTAGGCAGAAGGCGAGGAATTTCAGGCCATTCAATGGCATCGACCCCAGCACTTGACTTACTTTATTTTATTGACCTGGAAAAGATGAAAGGCAAAAATGACCTCGGTGAAATTTTTACTCAGAGCGTAAGAAGCCAGAAGAAATGCTTCTATGCATTTATTCCGGCAACATGCTACCGATTCTACCAGTTCGTCAGGCAAATAACGGTTTCAAATTTTGGTACAACGCCAGCAAGTTCGGGGAAGTGATTAAATCGATTACATCAACCCCAGTGCTCAACTTGTACTTATTTTATCGATCTCAAAGGGATGAAAGGCAAAGTCGATTTCGGTAGAATATGAACTCAGAACCTTAAAGCCGGACGAAATGCTGTTCAGTAGTAGTAGCAGCAGTAGTAGTAGTAGTAGTAGTAGTAGTAGTAGTAGTAGTAGTAGTAGTAGTAGTAGTAGTAGTTGCTGTTGTCTTTCATTTTCTGCATCCTGTAGCTCATAGAGCATTAAAACATGTCAGCCTAAGTGGTTGATAGTGTTAAGAGAAGTGGTAGTGGAAGTGTAAAATCTGTAACATCAGTCAGCGTTCATAGCAGCAATAATGGAAGCAATGATGGTTGCTTGTGGCAACCACAACAATCGAAAGACCAAAGACAATTTAAACAACAATTGGAGTGATACGGGAGTCAATAAAAGCTTGTTGTTACAGCCGTTATAATACTTGTTCATGAGTTTCAGAGAAATATCTGGAAGAAATCCAGGTATACAATTATGCGTGGGTTCTGATGCTGACATGACTTTGGCAGTTAAGTGAAGTCTAAATCACAGTTGCAATTGTCCCATTGTTTTCACACACACGTACACATATACACGCATACATATACATGGATAAATACGCACGGACATGCAAACGTGAATATATGTATATGCATACACACATGCATATATATATATATATATATATATATATATATATATATATATATATATATATATATATATATATATACATTCATACATATATATAACTTTGCATACATGAATATACAAATACACACACACACACATGTACATCGCTTAGCTTAATGGTACAGCATGCTTATTTTTAGTTTCAGAGGTACGGGCTCGATCCTCTGTAGTGGCCTGCTTGGCAATTTTGACTCTGGTTGTAATCCAGTATGGGCAAGCCGTAAGGCTAAAACGTATGAAAGAATATTATTTTACTTGTTTCAGTCATTTGACTGAGGCCATGCTGAAGTACCGCCTTTAGTCGAAAAAAATCGACCCCAGGACTTATTCTTTGTAAGCCTAGTACTTATTTTATCGGTCTTTGGCCAAACCGCTACGTTACAAGGACATAGACAGAAGGGACTGAATCCAGGACCATGTGGTTGGGAAGAAAGCTTCTTAGCACACAGCCACGGCTGCGCCTATATAATATATGTTCTTTATTTTGTTACTTGCTTCAGTCATTTGACTGAGGCCATGCTATAGCACCACCTTTTAGTCGAAGAAGTCGACCCCAGGACTCTTTCTTTGTAAGCCTGGTACTTATTTTATCGGACTCTTTTGCCGAACCGCTAAGATGCGGGGATGTAAACACACCGGCATCGGTTGTCAGGCGATGGTGAGGTGACAAACACAAGCAAAAGGACACACACAAACACACACACACACACACACACA
>NC_068997.1:38307827-38308599 GCF_001194135.2 Octopus bimaculoides
AGAGGCAGAGGAACAAAAGAATTAAGGAGGGGCGAGAAAAAATGACAGGGAAAGTGAGCAAGAAGAGAAGGCAAGGAAATGTGAGAGAGTGGGGACGAAAGAACTTAAGGGTGCAGTGAGCATCAACCTATTTAGAAGTGATAGCTAAAGTCTCAATTCAATTCACCAAAATAATAGAAAATAACAGTATGCGAGGAAACGGACAAAGAATTAAAAAGCATGCCTATAAAGATTATACCGTTCAGATGCTCATATACCATGGTTTTGGGTGTTGGGCCGAGGGCCTTAACCTTCCTCAGTATGAGTTACTGGGCAAATAATTCCAAATCCGCCACCATTAGCCCTCTGGCTTGTTTTGCACCAAAACCCAGTAACGCATGGTGCAAAATATTTATGAGCTAAAACATTCGAATTTTTGCATTCAAGATAACATGTTATTATTGTTAATACCATCTATGACGAATATTTTAAATTCATAATATTAACAGCAGTAAAATGGGCGGCTCACGGGTTTAATAGCATTATATGCTATAAAATTTAAATTAGCATGAAGCCTTAAGGATGCAGTGATCATCAATCTATTAAGAAATGGGAGCTAAATATATATACAATAGGCACAGGAGTAGCTATTTGGTAAGAAGCTTGCTTCTGAACCACAGGGTTCTCGGGCCGACCAAAGCATTGTGAGTGGATTTAGTAGACAGAAATTGAAAGAAGCCCGTCGTGTGTGTGTGTGTGTGTGTGTGTGTGTGTGTGTGTGTGTGTGTGTGTG
>NC_068997.1:38310839-38314300 GCF_001194135.2 Octopus bimaculoides
AGCCACATGGTTCCGAGTTCAGTCCCACTGCGTGCACCTCGGACAAGTGTCTTCTACTATAGCTTCGTGCCGACCAAAGCCTTGTGAGTGGATTTGGTAGACGGAAACTGAAAGAAGCCCGTTGTATATATGTATATATATATATATATATGTGTGTGTGGGTGTGGGTGTGTGTGTGTGTGTGTGTGTGTGTGTGTCTGTATTTGTCCCCCCAACATCGCTTGACAACCGATGCTGGTGTGTTTACGTCCCCGTAACTTTGCGGCAAAAGAGACCGATAGAATAAGTACTAGGCTTACAAAGAATAAGTCCTGGGGTCGATTAGATTCCTTGGAAGAAAGCACCGAATGTATACAAAAACAAGGACAGAAAAAAACGAACCATGTTACACAAATACAATAAAAATAAAAATAATAACAGGACATAACAACAGATGTCTTTCGACTAAGGACGAATTAAATTAAGCTGGCGTAAATGGAAATAAGGCCTTACAGCAGGGATACAAGATTTCACAGGCACAGGGAGGAATATCAATGTTGCACGCACAACGGCCGGCGAAGAAAGATCAGGCCTGGCCGAACGACGATCACGTGGGAAGAGAAGAGAGAGAGAGGTAGAGGCAGAGGAACAAAAGAATTAAGGAGGGGCGAGAAAAAATGACAGGGAAAGTGAGCAAGAAGAGAAGGCAAGGAAATGTGAGAGAGTGGGGACGAAAGAACGAAGAATGGAATGAATGAATAAGGGTGAAGAGGTTGATAGACAAAAATAGAGTCGTACAAGATTTAGAAAAATGTATGCTTCTGCACTGACAGAGCACACACACAAAGGCACGAAGCTCGTTAAAAACTAACACACAAACTCGCAAATAATATGGAGCTGAATATTTACAGTTTAAAATTACTTTAAAATTGCTAGAGATAGCTTTCGTGTTGTGTTACCGGAAATGACTCTTTAATCTAGCAAGAGATTTACAAATTTTTCCATGCAGACGATATGAAAATGCTTGATTTCGCTGTAAAGATTGCTGGACATTGTTATTCCGACATTTCATGTTCCTTATCAACCGAATTTACTTCTGCATGTCTTATTGCAAACAAAGGAAGATAATTTATCAAATTGTGACTGAGAAAAGTCTGTAGGGGGCCTAAATATGTGCTTCCGGTTATGATTATCTAGTCCAGCTTGAGAGTGGTAAATACGGATGCAGGTATCAGAAGACTGGAGAGAAGGATCATTGCCATAAATAAATCTTGCCTTTTTTTTCCATCAGTGTATGTTTCTACTTATTATTTTCAGACAAGGCAGCATCTCGCATTTTTCTCCTCCATTTTTGTCGGTCAAGTGCATCACTGACCCAGTTTGCATGTATCCGTTTGAAATACTTTAGAGATTACTTATTAAATCCTTGAAACGTGTTTTTGGCTTACAATGAGGCTTCTTTCCTTCTTAGTATATGTAGATTTATTTTCTACATTCAATTTTGTATTTTGAAGAGAAATCTCAAGTTCATAATATGAGTTAGAAGCTGGTTAAAACAAAACAACAGCTTTATCTGCAGTTGTTATCCTAAAGACCATACGGGATTCGTCAACTGATTGAAAAGGTAATCAAATCACAGTCATCTACATGCAATAAATCTTTTATTTGAAAGGTAAAGTCTTTGTTTTTGCTGACAACTTTCTCAAATTAAATAATTTACCAGTACTTCTATAATGAATATGTACACTTTTCCAGCTATCTTTGAATGTATTTGCAAACACAGCCTAAAAGTATAGAAAAAATAACGTTGGACTAAGAATGTATCCCCAGTTAACTCCATTCTCCACTTTAAAAGACTCTGAAAGAACTCTTCCAACCTTAATTAATACGTCCATGTTTATCATGAAAATACCTTATCATGTTCCCAAAATGGATGGGAAGCCAAGCTTACGCAAAACCTCCCATAATGAAGGTCTATTCACTGCATCAAGGGCCTTTGTTCAATCAACAAAAACGTGGACTAAATCTAGATTTTCTTCGTGACATTTTTCTTGAACCTGATGTGCAGAAAAGATCATATCCACGATCCCACTATTTGATCCCATATTGAGATTCCCGGAAATCATTTGGTGGAATCTTATCGTTTAATTTTGCAAGGAGAACCCCAGTAAGTACTCTACCAGCAGAGGACAAGCATGTGCTTCTGTTCCCTTATAAATAGGGATTATAACACCATCACGCCAAGCTTTTGATACTGTTCTTATCTGCCATACATCACAAATTATTTTATGCTTTAATTTTGCCATATTGTAACCTCCAAACAGGAAAAGCTCTGTTGCAATTCTATCTACTCCCGGTGCTTTTTCAGGATTGTTTACTAATAGAGATTTGAACCTCTTCAACTGACGGAATACTATTTAATTCATAAATGATTGACATTTGCAGAAGATTGGAGATGATATCATCATCGACATTAGAATTTTGTAAAAATAAGTAAGAAAAATGCTCTTTCCATCTTTTTGCAATAGCTTCCATTGGTGTAAAGAGTGTTTCTCCGTTGCCTGAGCATAGAGGTATCATTCTTGCACCTTTATTGCCATATGCTTTTCATTTTATGAGAGCATAAAACTTTAATCATTATGGCAATCAGTAGCTGATTGAATATCTTTTGACAAATCCCCACTACCAATTTTCCTCCATACCTATTATTGCTCTTTGTACCTATACTTCAACTCGTTTTAGTTCATTTTGTATCTATTTGCGTTTAATAGAGGATAAAGTATTCTGAAGAAGTGATTTTCTGCTCAAGTAGCAGAGTTATCTGTGTTATTTTCATAAATCCAACCCCGATTATCAGCTTTTTTTGAAGAACAAGTAATTCAGAGGAGACACCAAAAAATTATTTTGTAATTTACCCTATGAAGTTAGATCCTGAATTGATGAAAGATGTTCCTGAAAATCTTCCTGCGCATCAGGATTTTAAGCCTTCCTACATTATGTTTTGTTAAGGTCTTATTGTTAGATTGTGCCTGGGATGTATTGTCATTTTAATATTTGTTCTAACTAGTGCGTGATCTGACCAACAATTCGCTCTTTTTAAGGAACGAGCGTCAAGTGCATCTTTCTACCTCTTCGCCTAACAATTACAGAATCAATGTTACATCACCCCGAAGTCGCTCTTCAACTCTACTGGTAACATGTAACTCAGTAGAACCTTTTGCATGGTCAGGTTATTGGCAATTAAACTGGCAACCCCACCGAGCTTGCGTTACTGAAGAGGGTGCGTGTTGGATACCCTGCAGGACAAAAGATAAAACACATCACAAGGTAGTGGAATTCATGAGTAGTCAACGGCTATCCAACAATGTGTACATATTATATATATTGTCTATGCATGTGTATGCATGTGTGCATGTATGTATGTATGTATGTATGTATGTATGTATTTATGTATGTATGTATGCATGTATATATATATATAT
>NC_068997.1:38314876-38317722 GCF_001194135.2 Octopus bimaculoides
ATATATGAGTAACAAAGATGTACAGGTGTTAATTCATAATGGCCGTTTCAAGCGACTCCTTTAATTGATTACATCATTGCAAAGAAACCGTTTTCGCCAGATAACTACATAGACTTCAAACACAAAAGACAAACCAACTGCTTTAATATATTCGTATCACCAACGGAGCTCAAATATTTACATTGATTCTGCTACTATATCTTTGGCAGAATGAGTTTATAAAAATAGTCAATGTAGTGTCGAATTTACTAGAATTTAGAGGTTAGTAGAGGTTATAGTGGTGGGAGGAATAATTGAGAATGGTGATCTAGTTACCTACACTTCGAAGACAATAAGAGGAATGTAGTCTTCAATCATATAAAATTAAATCTTTTGGGAGATGTAGCTTTTTCCAGACAAAGATGATAAATTAATTAATATCATGACAGCCTACTAGACAATCTAAGTACTGGAACCTTATATCCGGCTTTGTCTACACCAAAGAGTAAGGCTTGGGGTGGTAAAAGATGGAGGAATACCTGATGGGGAAGGAGTAATAGTTGAAAGAACCATACTTATTTTGACTGTCATCTAATGATACTTATTTTGATTGCCATCTTAAAGTGGAAGCTAATAAAAAAAAACTAAAGGAATAAGTATTAGGAATTAGGGGTGGAAGATAAGTACAGAGAATAAGGGGAGGAACACATTGCAACTCAGCATATTTATAATGTTAAATCAAGATATAATTAAATATACAGATGAAAATTTTAATAAGGGGATACTTGAAAATATAAGAGAAATATTAAGACTTTTCATCAATGTAGTGTATAGAATATCCTGGTAAAGTATTATATGATGGATGTATAAAGGAAATATCTATAATACAAATAGATACTTATAGTATGAAATTAAACTGATATTAAACTCATACCCGTCAAATACGGATGGGTAAAGATAGGATACAGTAAGAAATGAGAGCAAATGTTTAGGTTATGTAAATTAGAAATATTAAATATATAAAGGAGTACATTTATGTACAAGATTTAAGCGAATTTCCTATAATCACATAATGAGTATCATGTATAATTAAAAAATATAAAATAAAATAAGAAAAAAGTATAAATTGTCACAAATTTCTAAGCTATAAAAATTATAAAAATATATAAAGGATATATAAAGGCATAAAATTATAAAAATAAAATATAAGAATTTATAAGATATAATGTGTGATTAAAAAATATATAATAATACGAACTATAAAAAAAAACAAGAAAATATATAAAAGGGTATATAAAGGCATAAAATATAAAAATATAAGTTATAAACAAATTTTTTAATACAGTTCTATATTTAAGAGATGAGGAATTATGTACATTATTTACATTTGACGGATATTTGTCTTCATCTTGTTTGTTGTTAACACAACGTTTCGGCTGATATACTCTCCAGCCTTCATCAGCTGTCTTTGGGAAATTTCGAACCTGGGTTCTCATTCCTAATGAATTTTTTCGATGTTATTATTATTATTCAGATCACTGCCTGGAATCGAACTCAGAATCTTGGGTTGTTCTACTTGGTACCAACTCAAGCATTAAAATCAATCAAAATAATTTTTTCATTATTACTTTTAATAGCAAATCCTACGCATCCTTCTATACATTTTCCTTCTTTTTCTCCCTTCGAGACTATCGTATACCTTGCACCTACTTCTTCTGTGCATGTGCATGTGTGTGTGTGTGTGTGTGTGTGTGTGTGTGTGTGTGTGTGTGTGTGTGTGTGTGTGTGTGTGTGTGTGTGTGTGTGTGTGTGTGTGTGTGTGTGTGTGAGTGAGTGAGTGTGTGTGGTGTGCTTTATATTCATAAACCCACTAGAATTGCTGAGCCAAACATCTAGCTTCGGCTTGTCTTTGGGATATTCATTGCAAGTTGCACAAGAGCTGAATTCTACACAGGCCTTTCTAACATCATTGTCAATACTCTGTGTTGTCTTCATTGGTACATCTTATTATCCTTTTATGTTCTTTTGTAATTTTACATGCCCTCTTGTCTTTTCGTGTCACAAGACTTACGACGATGAGATGGTGTCGTCGGGTACAGACAGACCTGACAGGTTGGAAGTGTCTAACCACCAACTTCCACACAGATAGCCATTTGGCAGGTGCAAAGTCACTTCCTCATCAACTCGAGGTGATGGTGGGGTTCGGTTTCTCCATTTGGTGTATGAGCAACCCTTTTAAGAAGAGCACTCCATCCCTTTTTAGGAAGTGTTTCGAAAATGTAACTCAAAAATTGCTCACCTCATAAAAATCTGGTCAATTTTAATAACACTGGCGGACGTCCATACAACTCTTGAAACAATAGAATTATTAATGCTGATGCTATCCAAACAATGATCGCGCGTTTGCTGATAATGTAGGAGTTTGTCTTGAGCGTAAAACTGTTATTCTTGCTAAGCGACTACGAAAGTATTCTGTAAATATTGCAACACTCTCTGAGACCTGCTTATTCGGTGATGGTCAGATTGAAGAAGTAGTGCAAGGTATACGATAGTCTCGAAGGGAGAAAAAGAAGGAAAATGTATAGAAGGATGCGTAGGATTTGCCATTAAAAATAATTCTGATAAAATTATTTTGCTTGATTTTAATGCTTGAGTTGGTACCAAGTAGAACACATGGAGATGTCTTGGAAGGTATGAGGTTGTTACTCCTTCAACTTTGAACAGAATTGGACTTATTTGTATCAAGTATCAAGTTTAAACATAAAGACTGTCACGTTAAAATATGGATGCATCCTCGATCCAAACACTTGAATCTAATTAATCCGCACGCGCGAACACACACTCCCACACAGATATATATATATATA
>NC_068997.1:38317828-38325539 GCF_001194135.2 Octopus bimaculoides
CTACAGAGCCGGGCGTAAGTCCGTTAATCCGTCAATAGTTAATTAACGAAGTTAACATTTTCGTTAACGATTTAATTTTTAAGTTAACTTTGAAGATCATTATCGGACTAATTAACTTTCGTTACATTTAGCTTCCGTTAACACAAATCCGTTAACCCAATACTCGTCTACTGCAACCCCATGGTCGACGCAGTTTTGGCCCCTAGGTCGATGCAGTTTTGGCAGGCATCGACAAAAGATTTTCAACCCTACTGGACGATGAGGAATGCCAATTGGCTGCTGCCTTCCCCCCCCCCCAGGTTTATGTATGTCAGGGTTATGTATGTCTGTATCTTGTATGTAATGAATTTTCTCACGGTATTCAGCCCTAGTTAAAGCAGTATTGTAATATACCCCCCCCACACACACACACAGAGGAGGAGGAGAGAGAGAGAAACGGTTGGATGGATTTTGGTCAGGGGGTTGTAATAATACATAATAATTTAAAACTCAATGTTATAGAGTTAAGTAACTTAGTGTTTATTGTCGTTTAGCAGCATGGCGAAATGTCACGAGTTGTAATAACTGGCCACAACAATTAAGATTCAGTGAATATTCCAGTTTAACAGAAGCAGTCTCATCTGAGTAATACATGGTGAAGTTGCCGAGATTGCTTGTGCCACTATTTCAATTTTTTATACTTTTTGAGCGAAATATAATTGGTCTTACTAAATTTTGAGTAACACCTGGCCAATGAAGAGATTATCGCACTTAGTCACGCGATCTCACAATCACGCATAACTTATATGTTGAATCTTCAGACTTAGAGTAAACATTTTGTGAGAAATAGAAAGTATAGTAGTCCAGTAGAGGAGCACGAGTCTTCTTTTACCAAATTTATCATTTCATAATTAACCTTAACCACACAACTAACTGTACATAGCGAAGAACTTGTTAGGTAGCTCTGAATATTTGTTTCCTCTCGTATAGGTTTTAGTAGATTGATTTTCTTAGTACTGAAGGTAAATGCTATTTTAGATTGATGTAGCTACTCAGTGCGTCTGGAGAAAACGATAAAATTGAGTATTTTGTACGTCGTTCATGCTCAGCAAAATCTGTCACTTCTGACTTCTTATTAATGGCTTTATGCATCTTCAGCACACATCCATCATAGACTACTGTGTTCCAGCTCCAGTTTTTTGTCAATTTACTTCGCGTAAAGCAATATAGTTTGTATTAAATCGGTGTGCCAGCGGGAATGAATTACCTTGGAAAATTAACTATAGTGCAAAGCTTTCACAAACTCGCTCGTACACACATGCACACTCATATATACACTCGTGCACCCGCAAATGCACGCACGCACACACACATACACACACATATACACACAAAGGGTATTGCATGTTTCAAATAGCATTAATTAAGTGACAACTTAGACATTACATAATAATATTCAATATATTCCATACGTACGCACAAATATATACATTTATTTATAAATGAATGAAAACATGCTTAGAGATGATAGAGAGAAAATATATACTGATCCAAAGAGAAAAGTTTTTCAAAAACAGGTAAATACAAGCCATAAATCAGGAAAGTGATGAATAATGAGAGTTATTAAGAGAGATTTAATGATAAATTAACTCAAAAGAAGGTGGATTCTATTAATGATATTGCACTCCAATTAGAGTTTCTCAAAGATCTAATACTGTCAACATGCATACATGCATTGCAGTAGTTGTGTAAAATCAGCAACGAGTGTGTTACCATAGTTACCAATTTTATTTTGCAGAAGTAAGTATTCGACTCTTCAGTGTCAATAGCTGTTTCAAACAAACTATAACGAAATAACATTCTTTACAATTGCTTGATTCCTTCTTTTGTTTTTATTATATTTTACATTGATATTCTACTTTCATGCAATTTCATGGTTGAAACGTGGGCAGGTTGTCACGGAAATTTTGAGCTTTAAAAGTGCTAAGATTTTTAGTTCTTTTTCTGATATAAACTAGAATAAAGCAAATTGCAAACCTGCTGTGAGTTTTAGTTTAGAATAGAGATTTTAAATACCTTTTTCTGTTACCACAGTAAATCATGTGAAGTTGCATAAAACTCTTTTATGGCACGACTGATTTTTTAGGACGTTGCATTTTTCAAAGTACATTAATAAAATAACAGTTTAAATTGTATAAAAAATTGTAACAGCCACATTACAATAATAACATCTGTTAATAATATTCGATGCATTACTGGGCCAAGTTGCATGAAAACTAACATTATGGTGCACTTTCGCTATAAAACAGTCGTACAGAATAGTTTAGAACCAAATTAGATTTTGCTGATTCAGTTCTCTTTTTCAAATGATGAAATTTTTGGATATATTGTCGTGGCGTCGTTCACCTAAAACTTTGACAATTTTTAGAATAAATATAAACAACATAATCTTACTAATAGCATTAAATAAATAAAAACTACACAGTTTGCAGAAAATCCTGAAGCAATATTGGTTTATTAGACACTACGAATAATATCCAATATTAATAAGTTTAGAAAGAAAATGGGGAATTCTCAAACTGGATTTTCACTGTAATTGAACCGCCGTGAAATAGATGACCATTTGGAACTGGAAGTAACCTTCACACAAATTCACATTTCGAAATATATTACCTTTTTATCTATCCTATGTTTATCTAATCGTTGGTCTTACAACATTTCTCGTATCTTAAAGTATACAATGCATATATAAAACCTACTAAAGCTACAAACTTTACCAATATTTAAAGAGACGGGAAGGTCTGATTGTGTCAACCCCAGTACTTGATGGTACTTTATTTCCTCGACACCAGGATAAGAGACCAAGTTGACTCTTGTGAATTTGAGCTCAGAATTTAAAGACACCGAATAGATATCACAAGGCATTTTCTCCAACGCTCTAACAATTATGCTAATCCACCACCCTAGCATTGTGTATAAACATTGACATATTGTCAGAAAATCAGGAAGTTGCCTGAGAAAAATGTTTTAATATGCAATAGGATAAGCAACAAAGTAATTTCAACAGTTGCCCTTTTTACAACAGACTGAACATGAAATAGATGAAATATTAGTTAATCAGCTCCTTTACTTAAGTTAATAAGGTCCAACGAAAATTTATAACAATAACCATAATAAGAAAGAGGTTATAACATAACTTTGTAAGAAAATAGTAGTTAGATTATGAGTTTATTGTTAGTAATAATGGGTTTCTTGTCAAGAATAATCTATTCACTTGATTCTAGTCCAGTTACATGTACAAAATGAAATGTGTACTTTAACAGTGCAGCTTTTATCATGAACTTATGCAGCAAAATGGGAAATCAAATCTTTTTGCTTACACGTCTTCTCGATATTTTGACGAATATATGTTGTTTTACCCTGATTAACATGTATCTGAAGGTAATGTGTGTGTTTGTGTGTGTGCGTGTGTGTGATGTTAATATCCAATGAAGTACGTGATTACACCTAATAGAATATTTCTCTGTTATTTTTCATTAACTTTGATGTTGGCTATGCATGATATATGATAAAGTATGTAAAAATGTTGGTTTCAAATTTTAGCACAAGGACAGCAATTCTCGAGCGGGGAGTAATTCGATTGCAACGACCCCAGTGCTCAACTGTTACTTATGTCATCGAGCCTTAACGGGTGAAATGTAAAGTCCACCCCGGCGGCATCTGAACTCAGAACGTAAAGTCGGAATAAATCGTAAAGTCGGAATAAATAATGCGCAGCGTGGTAACGATTCTAGCAGCTCGCCGCCTTAAAGAGTGTAAAAATATTGATATAAATGTATTACTTAAACTTCTTTTCTATTGCCCAAATGAAATGAAATTATGGTTAAATTCACCTGTCTGCAACTAATCCAATGCTAACATAATAGATATGACAAAAATTCCATTGAAACAAAAGCTTGTAATAAAAGAAATAATTCTTAGTCAGAAACCCAACTTTATTTCAATCGTTTCTTCTCTTTCATGTGCCATGCTAAGTACTTTATACAGTCAATGAACTTACGCTCGATTTCACACACAGATTTACTGAATCCGTGATTCAAACACTTAATTTTCCCAGTTTTATTATGTGTTATTATCTAAATGTTTTTGGCGTTTTATGGATATTGATTTTTCTTATTGCATAACAGAGAGAATTTTTCGTCTCTTAGTAATAATAAACTTTCATTAATTATAAATGATCATTATTAGATGATCATTCAAGTCAGCTGTTTAAATAATAAATACTAAAGGCGGATTGTTTTCGTTTGACAGTTATATAGTTCAATGAGTGGCTACTGAATTGTGCTGATCGTAAATCAATAATGCAAATGAATTGGTCAGTTATAGAGAAAAGCTGATCTAAGTAAATAGGTATTTTCTTACTTCTAAAGTATGTTTTCTTTCAATGTTAGACCCATCGAGCAAACAGTGTATTAAAATGTATGTATACGAAAATCAGACCCATCAGTGCACACAGCTATTATCAAAATGGCCAGTAGTAAAAGAATAGAGAATAAGTTTGGTTATCAAGTTAACACGCCAAATACTATAAATTCAAAAATCCCTATCACCTGACCTCTTATCAAAACAGTCATGTTGAAAATATCGACTAACAATGTCAACAAAGTGAGCCAATATTCAATCTTTACTGACACCTAGCATTGTGTCACCTATCTGTCATACTTTATCCATCAAACTGATTTAAGACGACTGTCGCTAGAGTTTTCTTTGGTTTTAATGATTAAATATCTACTAACATAGCTTGTGTTGTTGCTGTTATTGTTGTTGTTGCTGATGCGAAACCAACCTTTTATTTATTATTGCTTACACTGTTAAATTCATCGACCCAGGAAAAACAACACTGATGTTAAGATATTTAGGTTATTATTTTCATGTATAGTAAACAATTCAAGATGGTCTACAGTCACGGCTTTCTCTTCAAAACTTTATTAAGCATTCGTTACATAGGCGCGGCTATGTGGTAAGAAGCTTGCTTCCCAATCACATGGTTTTGGGTTTAGTCCACTGTGTGTGTGTATGTGTGTGTGTGTGTATCTGTGTTTGTCCCTCCTCCACCAGTTGAAAACCGGTGTCGGTGTGTTTATGTCCCCCTAAACTAACGATTCGGCAACAGAAACCACTAGAATAAGCACCAAGCTTTAAAAAAAAGTACTGGGGTCGATTCATTCAACTAAAAAATTTTCAAGGCGGTGCTCGAACATGGCTGCAGTCTAACGACTGGAACAAGTAAAAGATAGAGCATAAAATGTAGGATTTGTTAGAGGACATTGATGGATAATGTTTATATTTTCCATTGGAGTATTAATAAAACGGATGACGTGAAGTGGATTCTGAGAATAATGCAGTTGAAACTTTACACTATGGCATTCAATATCTGCATTTTAATTTCTACCAGAAATAAAGAGATTGTATTCATGAACGTGTTACATCTGTGATGTGATGTTCATGCTTTTTATAACAGTATTGGCGAAAGAATTGTGACATGAGAACTCAGATTCTAGGAATGAGTATAATATTTTTACCTGTAAGAATTGGGAGACGAAATTATGAATTGTTTCCATGGCCATTAACAGTAGAAATGAAAACAACAAAACAATGGAAAAAAGACAATGAAATTAGCTTTACAAATAAAACCTACAAAAATGCGCAATGCGAGAGGGTACCGAAAAGTTCCTGGCTTCAAGGGTATCTTGAAAGGCCTGGTCGGAGCCCCAACCTTCTAAGTTCTTTTACCGGGCTTAGAAAAACTGAAGGACCGCTGCAATAAATGTTTGAATCTGAGAAGGGAATATGTTGAATAAAATTATAATTAACTGATCCTCCTGTACTTTCGTTTACCTAAAGTCAGAAACTTCCCAGCATCCCATCGCATATGTTACATGATTGTAAGTCAAGTTCAATAAATGGCCGGCCAGTTTTAATTCTGCCTTTCTGCGTACAAATCCTGTGTAGTTTGACAGTATATTTTATCCATTTGGTGTCACCGATAGGTTCCAGGCATGAATGAAGACTATAACTACGCAGTAAAACTGAAGGCACGTTCCAACGTCATAAATTATTATCTGATGTTTGGGGGCGATTCCCAGTAGAAGTATTATTCACTTGAAAATTACTTTTATAAGGTCATATTCCATTCTTTGCGACTAAGAAATCAATATTTCTTCCATTAGGAGAAATGAACTTGATAAATAATGCCTAGTCAGTGTTTCCTATCAAATGAGTGTCTGAGGATTTTATTTTATTTATTTCTGCTCTATGATGTCTATTGATGCCACATAAATATATATGTTTACATGAAAGTAGATTAAACTGCAATGCATATTACATTTTATTTAGAGCACAAATGCTTCTATTCCTACATAATTTATTTCCATTTAAAGTGAAAAGTATTTCTGCATTTCTTAATATAAATGTTAACGTTCATACAGAATTAACAATTAGAATCAATTCAAATATTAAGACATGTTTTCTCTCTTCCTGTTTATCATAATGAATATTGAATTAGCAAAATAGAAAACTATAGGTTTCTAGGCATTATAATTTGTTCAGTCGACTGTACTTATAGACAGATGGAGAAGAAATGTGTGTCTGATATGTATAGGAGTACATGTGTGTGCATGATTTTGTGTTTTCGGCTGTATGGACCAAAAATTAGAGCACTCGATGCAAAACAGTGTGTAAAATACGTAAGTAAAATGCATACAGGTTAACTGTTCATTGGTTGACTCAAAACAAAAATAGTATGGAGGAATGACAGAAGGCAAATTTGAGCAACAATAAAATGTCCACACTGCTATGTTCAGGCAGGATGTAAAGAAGTTATGTATGATAATGAGAGGTCGATAGAATGCTGGAAATGTCCAAACCATGTCAAAACGTGCTTAATTGATGCTACAATGCACAACTGTGAAAAGGTTCATTCTTTGAAACACACACACTTCAAAAGTGAAGACATGTGCATGTGTATAATACGTGCGCATGTAAGGGCATGTGTGTAACTCATATATGTACATGTATCTCTATATCTACATGTAACACAATTCCTATGAGTGCAATTGTGTATACATGAGCATATAGAAGTGTATGCACTTGTTACATTACATAGATTTGCACAATTTTTCGTGAGTGTATCATTGTATACATTAACATGTACATGAATGGATGTATGTGTCCTTGCTCATGAACATATGTAGTTTAAAGCTTAGAATAACCTATGTATTTGTGTTTATTCATGTGTGTAAATTGTATATCTATGTTTTGGATGAATGGATGACAACATCGCATATCACGCACCCTATAAACACCACTGGTAATCGCTAACAGGTTGAATAAAAGGTATTGACATCGATAAACTGAGATATGTGCTTATAAGTCACAACACTTTTCAGTCTGCCACCGAAGATTTAGGTGTATATATTTTTATCTCATACAGGCGCGCGCACATACACACACTTCATCTTATACACACTAGCGCGTGCGCGCACACACATTCACAAACACACTCACACACACATACACACACACATATATATATATATCTGAGTAAGCACATAAATGTGAAAAAAGGTGGGAAAAATAGTACTCGAATACCGGAGGTAGAGTTTTATTATTATTATTATTATTAAATAATGATAATAATAATAATAATAATAATAATAATAATAATAATAAT
>NC_068997.1:38329539-38332810 GCF_001194135.2 Octopus bimaculoides
AATAAAACTACTGAACAATAATAATAATAATAATAATAATAATAATAATAATATTAATGGTGATGATGATGATGATGATGATGATGATGTTGATAATAATAATGACAATAATGATGATTTTATATATGTGTGTGTGTGTGTGTGTGTGTGTGTGTGTGTGTGCAGCATGTCACTTGATGTATGTCACTGGTATCTTGCTTGTTGTTCAGAAGCAAGAGAACAAAAATTTCTTGACGTGTCTAGAAGTTCAGATTAGCTTTAGTGTTCTGCTCATTATTCATACAATGTGGTTATAGAATATTTTTTCACCAACGTACTGTTATTCACAGCCGGAAAGCATCTAATCATATATATATGTTTCTGGAGCTTTTACAGATGACCATGTTTGAAGGAGCTCAGGTGTTTGTGCGCTATATTCTTAATTAAGTTTCTGTTAGGCCGATGTCATAAACAATACTATCTTTCGTTTTCAGTTTTAGTGTCCTGATGCTTATATACGACGCTCTGAGAAACTTAGTGTGAGTACGTATTGAACATATTGCTGCTTTCCACAGGATAAGACAGCTTTTAACCACCCTGTTTATACAAATCATGTGTGTGTATATAGATAGATTGTTTGATATATAGATGTATAAGTATTTTTATGTATGTATATATGTGTGTGAGTGTGAGTGTTTGTGTGTGCGTACGTGTGCATGCGTGCGCGTGTGTGCGAGGGGGTTCGTTCTTAGCGACGAAAGCAGTATGAGTTCAAAATAGTATTTTGTATCTCATACTCAGTGCCGACATATTAGAAGCCTAGAAATTAAGGTATGCCTTTCGAGAAAAAATCTCGAAAATGTATTAAAACACAAAGAAAAAGAAACAAAAAAGAAAAGAGACGAATATATCAGTAACAAACAGGGAGTATCCAGCAAGGTGGCAACATTATTAAATCCATATTTCTACTACTTTGAACGTCATCAGTAGCAATTACGCACTAGCTGAGACAAATTTAGCCTCTACTGATATAGAAAAACAACGATTAACAAATCACTAGTGTCTCGATTAGGCAACAGGCTGTATAATTCGTTATTAGTAATGGAAGAATTATGAGTTTAAAATAATATTTTGTATGTCATATTTAAAGCATTTGTGCTGCAATGTTCATACTTCTGCGTTTTTTAACATATAGGTCTATATGTGATGCTTTCTCGAGACAAATACTCCAGTTAACCAGATTGTAGTGATATATATATATATATATATATATATATATATATATATATAGAGAGAGAGAGAGAGAGAGAGAGAGAGAGAGAGAGAGAGAGAGTATTCTCTAAATAACGGGAAGTGAATGAGGTCATGAGTTTGTATTGTCTATTAACTGTAAGAACATATTCGTTTATTTTCCAGTTTTAATGCCTCGATAAACGGTGCAGTTACTCGTGTTTCGAAAATTTTGTTATATTTACCCTGGTTTGTTCGCTTTGTATTGTGTTGAAGTATTCTATTGTTATGCAACGAATTATTCTGATTATAGAAGGTGTTGTAGAATAAATCACTTTTATTATGTTTGTCTTTAATAATTGTAAAACGTGTTCTTTGCTGTGTTTATTGATTAGGAATAACTGATCGGCCACACGTTTAATAACATTCTTTCTACAAAGTGATTTGAACTAAATCGTACTATACTTCCTGGTGCGTGCTCTTTTTATGCAGTGGATGAGTTTTATGCTATTGTATATCTAAAATGGCTATAAGCGGATGATTAGTTGTGAAACGGTGCTTTGTCGGATGAGATATTGTTTTTGTGTTTGCTCCATGGTTTTTGCTCAATAACATTTAGAAGGCATTAAGAATCAGTGGATATAAAGAGGTTAGGTGCTGGTCCGTAGGAACCTGAAGCTAGGGACATCATTGTATCCAGAAAGATGGTAAATTCTAATTTAATTCTTATTGATATTTTCAGATCGAACTTTTCTAAGGGTTATATATCCCTCCAGATTTTAGAATCATTAGTTCGTGCTTCTAGACCATTAAGTCATCCTTTGTATCAGGTCTGTAGCTACTAGAAATTGCATGGGGAATTTACTTTTGTCATTCATTAAAATGGCATTTTTCTGATTCGATTTAGAATGTTGGTGTGTGAATTAGATGGGCTGCAAAATTGTCCCATAGCTGTGAACAGTATTTCAGCGTGAACTTGGCTTTGTAAAGGTCATTATCTAATGAAAGTGGAAGTATTACCAGTCTTGACAATGTTATATATGTGAGGTTGCTACATGAAATCATCACGGATTGTAAGGTCTAGCATTGCAATAACTTTAGAGATTCTATATCTGTGCTGTTCATTACTATAGGAGGTTAGATGGCTGATTATTATTATTCTTGTTATTACTGTTGTTTTTGTTTAGCTCTAGGTCATCTCGTTTAATCAGAACAATAGCCAAAGGCATTCCAACCCTCTTCCTGTCTTTAAATAACTAAGATTACAACTTCCAGTTTCTTCTTGTCTTTTTTTTTTTATTTTTTTATATATATATGCATCTATGGAGATTTTGCTTTATTGAAAAGGCAACGTGTTTAGTTGTGCGCAAGATGCACTGAGCAAAGTATTTAGTGCGTAGTCAACACCGTGAAAGCACAAAGATATTTAAAATACTGGGGTGTGAATTGGTGAGGTACGGATAAGACGGGGAATTGCACGGATTGAAGCGTTGTACAGGTGTTTATAGAAATGAGGTGTGATATAACTTTAGCAAAGGAACAAAAGCGACTGATCTTTGGCGATTAATGTAACGGCTTTTCTTGGGATGTGAAAACTGTCAACTGTACTCTGCTCTAGAGAACATTTTCTTCATAAATAGCAGCAGCTCCAGATTGTAGTATTTTTTGGTCTAAAATGGAATTCAGAATATGAGGCTGAGATCAATGGATGTCAGAAATGTTTATGAGGACCAATTGTAGGGGGTACTGTGCGCATATATATAAAGTGTAGTATATTGCCACTTAAGTGTGGCTGACCACTAGGGGTGGATGTTACTGTTGCTTTTAGCCCCAGGAGGACATCTCCTCCAGCTGGCTTATCGACACACTACTGTGTCCTGTTTGCCAAGGGAAGTTATCCCTCCCATCATGATCTGTAGCACGAACGGACCCGGGTTTCAGGGTTATTTCCCTTCGTCGGGAGGGATAACTTCCCTTAGCAAACAGGACACAGTAGTGTGTCGATTAGCCAGCTGGAGGAGATGTCCTCCTGGGGCTAAAAGCAACAGTAACATCCACCCCT
>NC_068997.1:38333174-38337563 GCF_001194135.2 Octopus bimaculoides
TAGGGGTCAGCCACACTTAAGTGGCAATATACTACACTTTATCGTGCAGTTACTGTTAATACTTCATTTAGAGAATTAACATTATATATATATATATATATATATATATATATATATACTTATATTAACTTATGATTATATAATATAATTATATTAAAGGTTGCGGATAAACCCCACCAACACGCTAGAAATAGATGGCAAATGGCTCTAAAAATCACATATATACTCATATACTCCGTTAGCACAGGTTGTAAGCGGGAAGATGAAAGAAACGAATAAGATTCTTTTTTAATTCTTAATTGTAGATCGATTTCTGGCTTAGGGTTGTAAAACTCCCTGCTCTCTTCAGTACAAAATGCCAAAGTATATAGATGCAAATATTTATACATACCCATACGAACAGCATTTCCGCGGGACTATATACATACGTTTACATTTATACAATAGTAAAAATCTAATTTTTTTCTCGACCACGTGCTTTTATTATCAAAATAATCTCGCAGTGAATGCAATTTGATCAGGAAAAAAAAGTATGTATTTTATACAAAATGATTTTAATCAAGTGACCTGCATGGAATAAAAACCTTTTAGGTGACAATTTATATTAATCTCACGTGGTTGAGATGAGAAAAAATTAGATTTTCACTAGAGTATGAATCCAGTTTTGATTTGAAGACACCTACATCCACATCATGCAGGTCTCTCAGGCATTTTGGAAGGATATTGAGGAGCTTTGGCACTATGCAGTGGTGCATCGTTCTGCTATTTGTGTAACTTCCAATGCCAAGTTTGGTACAAGGCTTTCCAGAATTATCTAGATGTATATCACTGCATATATTTGCCACCTTCGTTCTAGGGAGAAGAGTTTTAACCCTTTCAGACATTCCCAGTACCTGACATGTTACACTGAGACAATTTTCTTTGGGTAGTTTCGTTGGATTGCTTCGAGTTCCGCCGTTAATTTCATATTGTGTGGTGACCATAGTTGGGAGCAGTAGTCCAAGCAGCTGCGGATGTATGCCCTCCAAAGAACCATCATAGTTTCCTTTTCTTTCGTTTTGAAATTGTGGAGGATCCCTCCATCTAGCCGTCTACATTTTACTACCAAATTAGTAATATGCACATGAAAAGACGCATCATTGCTCATGTCAATGCCCAGGTCACGCACTGATTTTGATTCAGGAACTGCAATTCCTCCCGGGCCAGTGTATCCTGCCTGCATGTCATTCAGTTTTGTGTGCTGGTAACGCCATCTTTTTTTTTTAAATCTTATTTGTTTCTTTTCATCTACCCGCTTGCAACCTGTGCTAACGGAGTATAGATATGGTTTTTAGAGCCATTTGGCGTCTATTTCTAGCGTGTTGGTGGGGTTGATCCGCACTCTTTAATATAATTATATTATGTAATTATAAATTAATATAAATTGTTACCTACAAAGTTTTTATTTTGCGCTGGCCACTTGATAAAATCGTTAAAGTGGTTTTAGCCTTAATTTTTTATAAAATATATATACTTATGTATGTGTATGTATATGAATGTATGTATAAATATGTATGTGCGTGTATGTATGTGTGTGCGTGTGTGCCTCTATGTGTGTGTGTGTGTGTGTGTGTGTGTGTGGCCATATCGTTGGTCTTCATTGAGATTTTACTGCCAAGATCTTACAGCAGGATGTTCCAAATCAGAAATAGCAATTCCTAAGAAAGTAAGCTCAGAGATATTCCATTCTAAAGGCTTCATATCTCATCGTATTTTTATATGAAAGCGTTTTCTCAATGAAATAAGGGTGAAATGCTTGACCAGGTCTACTAATACAAAACTGCATTTCTATAGTTTATCTATAGCTAATCTCTGCTATGCGCACGTAGAGTAATCAATAGTAAACATCAATAATGAAGCAGACAGTCAATGAACTAATAATCTTCTTGTGGCCATAAAATATATTTAAACGAAGAAAAGATATATGAAAACAGACTGTTTCATGAAACAAAATTTTGAATATTTTCTGCCAGTGTTTCATTGTCATTACAAAACAAACCATAGAGGACATCACTCATCAAGATGACCTCTAACATATAGCAATATAACCTTCTTATAGAAAAAAGTTTCTGTTAAACAAGGACAGACACTACGAAGCCGTATAAATGCCAATAATATGAAATAATACAGAAATATAACAACTACATCTAAATATGAGAACATAACTGACATAAAAGTGATTTCACATATATCTCGAATAAACATAATAGTGCCTGTGGGCAAATAATATTACATACACAAATGTTATCTAGATTTTGGACTGACATTTCTATCCTCTTTGGCTGGTAATTTCAACAAATCTTTCATGGTCGACAGAAAACACCTTTAAAAGATGTTTGCGTTTCAAACTGAATGCTTTGTTAAAGATAGAAAATGTTTTTGTTTTTTTTTAAGTAATGTCTTCATATAAGTACATGGAACCGCTGTGTGAACGAATAGAAAGTGCCACCCAAAGCATTACTGCAGATAATGCTATATCAATGCAGCAAGTCTGTCTTTTAGCATTCGATTGCACCATCTAATTCACTTCACGTCTTTCTGATATTGAAAGTAGCTGCCCCAGACTTTTCAGATAAATGATGTGAAAGAACACCAAATAGAGCTTTCTTATTATCTACTCTCGCATATCAAATATATTCTATTCGGTTTGCTTTTTTTAGTGGCAGCAGAGCAGGGTATGCATTTATAACATTTTCGTCGTTGTGCAGTTTCAATTATTCCCGATTAGAAATTTAAATATAAATTCAATAACATATACGTTTGTGTGTACGTTGTTAGTTGTTGCTGTTGTTGTTGTTATTGCCCGAAATGCATCTAGCGTACTTGCCGGCTGCTGCTGGGAAGAGTTTTTGGCTCTCTCTAATATTTATTGTATTTTTAACACAGCAAGTTCATAAAAAAAGTTATCTCGGGACAAATACACACACACACACACACACACACACACACACACACACACACACACACACACACACACACACACACACACACACACACACACACACACACACACACAAGCACACACACGTATACACAAACATACATGTGCGTGTGTGTATTTGTTCGGAGATAACATATTTTATGGACTTGCTGTGTTAAAAGTACAATAAATATTAGAGAGAGCCGAAAACTCCTCCCAGCAGCAGCCAGCAAGTACACCAGAAAATAGGTTTATCATAAAAATTTGCTTTTTAAACAATGACTTGCTTCCAACCAAAGTTAGAGTTGACCAACTATAAGGTAAACTATAAGGTAACAAAAAAAAAAAAGAAAATAAGATCAATAAATGAATAAATAAACAAACAAAGAGAATAAAAAGTATGCTCTAACCAGCTGGAATTTCACGCACTGCTGATATCGAAAGGCAGCAACATTATCCAAGACCATTGACATGGCATCAACATACACATATATACACTTCATATATTCACAAGCACATTCATGCACATAGATTCACATAAACACGCGTACGTACGCGCGCACACACACACACACACAACATGTCTCTTATATCGAAATAGTAATTTTATAGATTGTAGATCATCAATATTTTAAGTGATTATACTGTTATTTATTTGAATTCAAATTCCGTCGGCGTCAACTTGACCTTTAATCCTTTCGGTATTGATAAAATAAGTACCAATTGAGCATTGAGGTCGATGTAATCGATTTAACCCCTCCCCATTGACAGTTGAAGAGAGAGATGTAATTTAATAAAATAAAATTCAAAATAGTGTAGGGGAAATAGATCTACAAGTAAACTCAATGGGTTACACTCCAGAATCAACCAGTTGTATTATTAGCGCAGTAGAGTACACACTGATAGCTTAATTACTAGTGTAAATATAAGGAAAGCACACAAACATTTCATGTCCTTAATGCAAGCCATATGCGTTGGGGGTTGGTAAACTTTGGGGATCGCAGTATTTTCCAACTAACTGTTACCCATACACCAACATCAAACCACGACACCGCGTGACCTTCAAATTTAAAGAAAGCAAAAGACGGAGACAGGTAAGGAAACAACGTGCAGGTGTCTTAATTTGACGCTCGGAAAGAATTGGAAATTCCTTGACGTTTCGAGCCAACGCTCTTGTTACAGAAAGGATTGAGATGAAAAAAAAAGGGGGGAGAGAACGAACAAAAACGGAGAGAGAAAAATGTGTAAGGGTTAACGTTTCATTTATAAATATATGCACATATACATATTATCTTTTGTTTTTTCCGATCATTAAACTGCGACCATGCTGAAATACAGCCTTGAACGGTTTTAGTCGAACAAATAGACTCCAGAGCTTACTTTTTTAAGCCTGAACTCTTTTGATCGATATCTTTTGTTGAATCTCTAAG
>NC_068997.1:38337712-38344847 GCF_001194135.2 Octopus bimaculoides
TATATATATATATATATATATATATGAACCCGTATATGAATCCATAAGAAATCCGTTCACTGTATTTTATCATGGAGGAAAGTGTTTCCGCTGTAGACAAATAGGTGAAAAACGACTCAACTCACAGCACTCCCCAACCATACTGTGGGATGCATGCAATTTGGGCTGGTCATGTCCTCTTCAGCCACAGAAACCGGAAAGACTGTGAACTGACATGGGAGTCAAGTCCCTCTTATAATATTCCAGTCACAGTTCATTGACTGGTTCAATTCAGCAGCTTATCGTTAATGCAATAGTGGGTGACAGCGCTAAGCAGAGACCTGTCTCTCGTGACTTATTAATTAAACATTTCAAGAAGTGGAACATTTCATTAAATATGAGAAATTAAGATAGATCAGTAGTTATGAAATGACACTTGAATGATCTGTTAAAATCTTAAACAGAAAATTTACCAGCCAACATGATTTATAGATAAAAAAAAAGCGTACGTTCTGTGAAACGATTATCAGTACATTTACGGCCAACTTTAACCAATATTTTCCCTGAAAACCACGAGAAGTTTATATGTATAACATCAGACAACTTTGATAAATGTTAAGACTTATAGACTTTAATTATTTTGGTGGAATGTTTAACTAAAATTATCTAAATTTACAATATAAAGTGAAATTAGCATATTACTAAGATAGGAGACACGTGAGTTGCTCGAGTTACTTGATAACACCTAAGCCAGGGCGAATTTCAAGCTGGTTTTTGCATGGATCATGTAGTCGGAGAAAAAAATTCGCAGTCATACACATGCATATATACATACATACACACATTTACACATTCATGTATGCATGCATGCATACATACATACATACATACATACATACATACATACATACATACATACATAAGCTTCTTTTAACTACAAAGTGTCGCAGTGCATCCCTTGACCAAATTTGCATACTCGAGGCTGATAACATCATAAGTATTGGAAGACAACCTTTGTCTGATAACCTTAAATACAAACCCAAAGAAGTTGCACGACTCTACCGCAACGTATCATCAGATGAAAGGATGGGCCTTTATGAGCAGAAGACTCTGCATGGGTATGTTAGTAGAAAGCTCCGAAATGATAGTAACATTGTTCATCAAAGCAGTCTATCATAGGTCAATAGCCGGATTACTACCACCCACTTTGAAGTGTATGCATTTTCAATCTAGGAACAGGAGATATCAACCAAGTACCTGATGCACAAAAGGGATAGAGATGAAGGAATAGCAGTAAAATGTGACAACCGATGCAGACTTTGTGGAGTTCACACTGAAGATATCACCCACATCATAAGCAGTTGTCCGAAAATGTAATCACGGTATCTGCCGATGAGACATGATGTTATAGCTAGGACACTCTATAATGAAATCCATCGAAGGATAATCCCGAGGAGAAAGAAATAAGAATCCACAATTTAGAAGCCCTACCCACTCATAATAAAAAGGAATACTGGTGGAATGTACCAGTGAAGACCTCAATAAAATGTAAGCACAACAGATCTGATATAATGATTTGAGATAGAGAAAAGAAACTGTGCAGAGTTGTGGAAATTAGCTTTCCAGCGGATTTTAACATAAAGCTGAAGATCAGTGAGAAAGAGAACACCTATGCTGAACTATTGAGAAATCTGTAGTTAACTCTATCCAGATTACAAGTTCAGGTTTATACCTGTAATTAATGGAGCCCTGGTATATGTAAAACACTGCCTAAATACCAATCTAGAGAAATTAAGCTTCTCAAAACCAGAAAGGAGAAAACTAATTCAAGGGCTACAGATCCAATCCATCACTAGAACTGTAAAAATCTATAAAACTTTCCAGAAATTTATCATTTAAATATATGTGAGCATGTCTAGATATGCAACTATAAGTATGAGAATATATAACCATACAATTCTGCACATACATACATACATACATACATACATACATACATACATACATACATACATACATACATACACATTCATCAACACATAACTAAATATGAATTTATTTATCATAATATTAATATTGCGGTATGAAATCTTTCGCGTTAAGGGCAGTGATCGAAAGTGAGAGTGATCATTGTGTTGAATGTTGTGACATTAATAATGCTAAAACTAGATGCAGGAAAAGTGAGGGACGAAGCTCTCTTTTCTCTCCAGTTCTAAACTATCAACGTTCTATGAAGGAAAAGAAAAGAACAAATTTAAAGAATTTCCTCCAGACTAATCATTGCTATCTTTAATGAAATGTCTCACTTCATTAAATGCTTAATTAATTAGTCACAAGTTATATCATGGCGACGATTTCTTAAAATAATGAAATGAGCCGACACATAATTACCACCGACGAGAAATTGTAAAAGCTTAGTTATAAACAAAAAATATTGAATATGTGAGTTCTATGCATCTTTATTCTTATAATTCCTTAATTTCAAATTCGAACTTCTAATCTCACCAAATATTATGAAGAAATGATTATCTGCCTTGTAATACTTGTGGCCTCTGGGAGGATCACAGGAGATTAAAATATGAGCTAATGTAGGGAGGTGGTAGTGTTCATGGCATTAACTGACAGTAAAAAACGTGAACGTCGGCGTGTTATCACATAAGTACATGCGCACATACGCATACGTTTGTATATGTGTGTCTGGGTGTGTGTGTGTGATAGTGTACATGCATGTGTGTGTGTAAAATAGTGAGAATTGTAATAATTTGTGTAACGATGATGAAGATAGGGCGTAGGTGAATAACAGTTGAGTTGGTGGTTGTACACAATCGTAGTCAGGATTTGATGACGCAGTATCTACTTTTTGAGTTCAAACATTTTTGAAGTCAGTTTCAGTCCTTCTTTTCGAAAGCTATAACAAATAGAAGGATTAATGGTTGTCTTCTTCTGTAATAATCCTTAATCACGTTTTTGTTGCTTCAACTATGCCATTATTGTTGTTGTTGCTGTTGTTCACATTCACAGCATGTTTTATTAACGGCGGAAAATAAACACTTCAGACCTGATCCAGAATTGAGAATAATAATTGAACTATTGTCCAATAGCTATTTTTTTTTTCTAATTTTAATCTAATTGGTATTCAATTTTTATTTCCAAGGTAGCATAGTTCTTGAAAATCTTAAAAGTTAAAAGTTGTATTTTCGAGTCTAAATCTTTTTACTTCGACATTTGGAGACGATATTAATATTTCCATCGCCTTAAGCTAACAATACAATGGATTATAAAAGACAGATTTAGTCATTAAGTATCATTACACATTATTAAATAATCTTAAGCATTATTTGAAATGTTAAAAGGCGACGAGCTGGCAGAAGCGTTAGCACGCCGGGTGAAATGCTCAGCGGTATTTCGTCTGTCTTTACGTTCTGAGTTCAAATTCCGCCATGGTCGACTTTGCCTTTCATCCTTTCGGAGATCGATAAATTAAGTACCAGTTGCGTACTGGGGTCAATCTAATCGACTGCCCCCCTCTCCCAAAATTTCGGGCCTTGTGCCTAGAGTAAAAAATAATTATTTGAAAAGTTAAGAAATTAATTCACTTACTAGGATTTACCAGTAAATTTTTAAATCATTATATTTTTTCACTCATTCTGACAAAACCGTATTTTTCTCAGCATATAATCATATAGACTTATTTAGAGATTAAATAGCGGTCAAAACATTTACAAATAGAGCAAAGTCCATAAATTTGTTATATGCCTCTAAAAATGGAATGCTACCTCATATTTTTAAATACATGTTATTGAATAATAACTGAAAAGAAAATGCCACACCTTTTTATTTATGTTTAGTTTAGAACTAACTATTAATTTACAACCCCAAAGACAAAGAACCTCTCTTGAAAACAGTTTTCATAATTTAAAACAGAAGATAATTCTCGCATGAAGGCTCCGTGATATAACTTCTATCTTTTAGTTTTTAAATTGTTAAAAGATTGTTGATATTCATGTATGTTTAGCGTGAAATAGATCATGAAAATTTGTACAACGTATAATCTTTGAAGCAGTGGAGCTTGAAATACCATGAAATTTAGACACTCTTAAAAAGTTGCAAAATTTCTTTCGATTTATATTCTAGGTAAGACACGTCACTGATATCAACAAAGCTGAGAATAGACATATCGTTTTCTAAAGATTCAAAACTATATTCGTCTCATAAAAAGTTTTGACGAAATACCAAATGGATATTTCACTGTAATTGTTGTGTGTTTGTGTCTATATCTGAGCGGTTAGCTAAAAACATTTAATGTCAAGGAAATCTTTAACGTGTTTACAAGCGAACTTAACGCAGCAGTAAAGTTAGTTCTAAAATTCTTTGATGTTTCGTTTGAATTACACACTCACTATGTATGACAGTTAAATATAATTTTATAGGATCGAATTCTATTTGGATTTTTTCTTACTTATGGTTAATGCGGTTTTTTCTACACTTGATGGCTTACGTCACTTCATCCATTAGCAATTATTTGCATTAGGTTTATGTTGATTTTAAGAATCTGTTGTCCAGGACATTGTCTATTAGACAGATTTTATTCAAATATTGTAGCCAACTTCGTTTAAATTATTTCGGGACATTTGTTTATATATATACATGATTACTCTTATCTAACAAATTAAAATAGTCTATATATACGAAGCTACATAAATCAATAAATAAAATAAAATTGTTCAGGAAGCGACAAAAATATGCGCCCCATATAACTGACCTATTTTCTCAGCAACCATTCATTGTTATCAGTAGCTTCTTTCATCTTTAATCATACTTAATAAACTTTCTGATGTACTATGAAAGGAACTAATTTCCTCAGGCTCGCCATACACCATTTCTTAATATTCTTTTGACTTGAATTATTAATATTTTCGGTATGAGACCAATTCTGAGAAAATTACTGTAATTGGAATATACCTTATATAACTTACCTTTCTTATATTTAATATTTACTTTGGTATATATCAAGTTCGTAGCACGGTAGCAATCATTATATATTTGGGGGGGGTGCATGTGTGTGTGTGGAGAGAGAGAAAGAGACTGAGAGAGCGAGAGTGAGAGAGAGAGAAAGACAAACAGACAGACAGAGACAGAGAGAGGGAAGGGAGAGAGAGAGCGACAGACAGACTGACAAACAGACAATGCCAATATATACAATTCAGAAATCTGATTGAGTAAAAATCCAATCATTAGCAGTATTCAACCATGGCGACCATGTTTTTTTTTTCCTTTCCGACATAATATCATAACTTATTTAAGCAGTTATGCTGTGATTTTAATGGAGATTTAGCTTCTACTTCTAGCAGATTAAATGACACAGTATATATTCATTTGGTCTTTAATATCATTTCTGTTCATTTAGTAAGACTTATTAGAGTAGTTATGGCGCAGGACTAAATGCATTGTGGTATTGGCTGCTGCTCTCTGCACTCCAAGCTAAAGCTAACGTTGCCTTTCGGTCTTTCAAGAACTGCACTAAGGATATGAGTGTTTGTGGAGAACTCAGCCACTTTCATGTTAATTTCACGAGCAGACTGCTCTGTTGATTGGATCAACTGGAACCCTCGCCGACATAACCGACGGAGTGCCAGTTAAAAGACAACAGTGACTTCATAGTTTTGGCACATTTCCCTTTTCAAACTATTCAAAATGAATAGAGATTAATCATACATAAATATGTTAAAAGAATCAAAATTAAAATCCATTATCAGTAAAAAAAAAAATAATCTTAATGAAAAATCAAATCGAAATAGCCGGAATGTATATTTATTTAACATATAGTCAAACGAAGAAAAGAAAATAAAGGAATAAGAACAAATATTTAAAAATTGAATGAAAAAGGCATGGGAAAAGTTTTAGTAGAGTATATGTAAATAATGAACAATATTAATGAAACTTAAGACGGGGAGCGGGTAGAATTGTTACCACGCCGAGCAAAATGTTTAGCGGATTTCGTCCGTCTTTATGTTGCCTTTCATCCTTTTTGAGGCCGATAAAGTATAAGTACCAGTTAAGCACTGGGATAGATGTAATAGACTTACCCATCCCAGAAATTTCTAGCCTTGGGGGAGGGTGAATATGGCAAAATAGTATTGTGTATTTTGAAAAAGAAGAATTTTATTTCAAAAATAAAAATTGTGTATCAGATTGTCGTATCTTGAAATATAAATTTTAGTTATAAAAGTCTAAAATGTTCATAAATAATTCAAAGTTATTGAATTAAACTGTTATTTTTTAGGAATATTTCTGAAAATTTGTATTAAGATATAAATTTACATGAATTACGATATAACCTGAAAGGTATAGCTACATTCAGTATGATTAATATTCTTTTCTACTCTAGGCACAAGGCCAGAAATTTGTGGGGAGGCGACAAGTCGATTAGATCAAACCCAGCACGCAACTGGTACTTAATTCATCGACCCCGAAAGGATGGAAGGCAAAGCTGTCCTCTGCGGAACGTAAAAACAGACGAAATACCAATTTCTTTATTGCCCACCGGGGGCTAAATAGAAATGGACAGAACAACTGATGGGATCAGTAAATCGGTATGATTTTACATAAAATATGACTTTTAAAAATTAAATGAAATATATAAAAAATCGAATGAAATTAACAGTACAGGGACAATACAAATGAAGTGAGAATCAGGCCACGCTCCGACCCCACAAGCCCCGATCTATCACTGGTACCTTTTTTTGTTCTTTTTTCCGTCTATTCACACGGTTCCTTGCACGCACAACACTCGTGCAACATGCTTCCATCTCGTTTGGAACGCACACTCCGACAGACATCTCCTCTCCAGCCACACTTTCCTTTTCAAATGAAAAGTAAAAAATGAACGTAAATTATGGCCAGAGATAAAGTTGCCTGGCTTAATTCCTTTTATCCTCGTCTTCCATACTGCCTCTTTCGCTATTGCCACAACCGCGAGAAAACAATTTCTACCTTCGTTTGCTAAAACTCCCTGAGGGTCAATTTTCACAATTGACTCAGTCGACAGCTGCACTCCTCCCTCGCCGGACAACAGGTGCTCAGCACAAGCCCACATTTCAGACACCTCCGGACACCGAACAATAGCGTGAGGGACGGTTTCCCTGTCTCCCTCGCA
>NC_068997.1:38346624-38357108 GCF_001194135.2 Octopus bimaculoides
CCCGTAATCTAGCGATTCGGCAAAAAGAGAACCGATAGAATAAGTACTAGGCTTACAAAGAATAAGTCCTGGGGTCGATTTGCACGACTAAAGGCGGTGCTTCAGTCAAGTGACTGAAACAAGTAAAAGAGAGTAAAAGAGAGTAAAAAGAGAGAGTATATTGTATGTATGTATGTATGTATGTATGTATGTATGTATAATTCTTTCACTCTCCATCCACCAAATCCACTGACAAGTCTTTGGTCGCCTCGTGGTTGTAGTAGAAGACACTTGCTCAAAGCACCACGCTGTGAGACTGAATCACAAACCATGTAATTGTTAAGCAAACTTCTTACCACAGCCTGCGCCACATAATAATCTTTGGAGCTGGCTGAGCATATACGCCCTTAACACACGCATATTCCTGTCGCATTCGTTCATCCTCCTGTCATCACTATTATTGTGTGCAACACCCTGACTCCGCACTGATCATAACACCGAAGCCCTTTTCCCCCAAAATGTGAGCCCTCTGGGGTTCCCCTCTCTTGTTCGTATCTTTCCCGTAGGTTAACTTACAAAAGTTTAAAAGTAACTCTAAATAATATCAGTCTCACTGACCGAGAAGAGCCTGCAAAAGCCGTTGGTACTGCCCGTTCTTCCAGGCTAGCAAGTAAAAATAAACTGATAATTCTGCATTAAATAACAAGGAGATGTATAAACAAACTTTAAATTAATGTCAATAGGAAAACTTGGAGAGGACTACGTCGTAAAATATGATGGTAACTTCAATTTAAATTAAACGAAATAGCCAATAATATTGAAAACTACAATTATACCATATATCATCAGATTAGCTCATAATGGATTCGTGACAAGTATTATTGTTCGTGTATTATTGTTCTAGTTCTTAGATCAATTTTGTAAAGAAAGAAACGTGGGCGTTCAAATTAACCACCATATATGGCTGGTTCTTATTTGATTTATACGATCAAACGGTGGAGTATGTGGCAGGGTAATTTGTATTTTGAAAAACAGTAAAATATATATATTTATAAATCTGTAGATGACATTACAAGATTATATGCTCGAAGCTTATATTCGGGTATCAGATAAAGGTTGCAAATTCCTTCTTCTAAGTCATTATATATGTGATCTTTACACGTACTAGGTGTACATGTGAATGTATATATGCATATGTGTGTATATTTTGCCATATTTGAATCTCATTTGTTCAATCGTGTGTGTGTGCATTTTCCTTTGAGTTCTATTCAAATTCTTGAAAGGTTTTAACCGGTCGCCAACAAAGCAACAAGACTTTTAGAGTTAAGAGGGTTTCCGGCGTTTGTAAATATGTCGTTGAGCTGGTGTGTTGGTTGATCTGTCGACACACATACCCAAGTATGTGCATCTATTCACCAAAAGAACTTCAGATGGAAAATCTTTGGAATGTCTTACAAATTTTTATGGCGCCATTAATAGATTGGATTTGGAGAATCCGTATCGATTTCTTTTACTCTTTCTTCGAAAAACCTAGTATTTGTAGGTTTTTGTGAAAATTTGTTGGTACATAGCTTAATGCATCTATGCTGATAGGTACAAATGAGAATTTATTGGCAGGGTACAAGAGCTGTAAGTTCCGCATTAGCTCACCATAAATGTTCTTTTTTCCCTGGATTTTTGCTTCTACTAATGTATGTGATATCTTCCACACTGGTATAGCAGAGCCAACATTTTCTATCATAATGTCGTATCTTTGTCCCTCTTGTTTATCACGTATTTAGAAGTTATCAGTTTATCAGCTATTGCCTGCTCCCGAATAGCGAAGGCATAACCTGCCAATACTGTTATCTATTCTCTAGCTTACGAGATGTGTACCTATGCATTGCTTTTTGCCGATATGATGCGGGTTTCTCCTCCAAGCTTCTGTTTAGTACCTTTCTAGTTTCGATGTCCAGGTTCCGGATCTCGACAAGTGCTCAGTTCAATTCTCCAAATGTTGGTACTAGCCCTTGCATTGCAAAAGCATTGTGAGATATGGTTCTGTTAAATGCGGACAGCTCTGAGTTCCATATTTTCCAGAGTCTACAGAAGTATTCTTTTATTATTCTGACTTAAGTCGCAGCACCAATGTATACAACATTTTCATTGATTCCGAGATATTTATTGTATTCAATGTTAGACATAGGGGAGATAGACAAGCCATTCATGTACATGTTCTCTGTCTGGTCATCAATATTTTTTTCCAGTTGACTATCATGTATGAACATTTATCTTGCTCAAACTCCATTCCTATGTCTCGTGAGAATGTTGTCGATCATGTTACCAGAATATAACTTTAGGTTATCGACAAAAGATGTGTGGGTGACATTAATTTTATTCTTTTTTGCATATATCAGCATGTAGCCTTGACATTTTGTTAACAGGGCTGACAAGGGGTTCACTGACAATACAAATAGTATCACAGATAAACTATCATTCTGGAATATGTCTGTTGGCAGCTTGTGTTTGTAAATAGTTGGTGTTGCTTTAGTACTTGTCAGTGATAACTGTGTGGACCATGTTGTGGTCAGTCTTTCAATGGCATTCACCATAGCAGCTGGTAGTTTTGCAAGGTGTAATGATTCTATCACTCTTCTTGAATCTAGCCATATTTTTAAGAGATTACGGCGATGTTGTTTCGCTTGTATGTATATCATTATTCAGTTTTATTCCAAGATTTCTTGCCAATAGCAAAAGAACCGGTTTTCGTCCTAAATCCAAGGCTCTTCATTAAAATTTCAATGACATCAACAAGATACTTTTGTTTGTATGTATGTATGTATGTATGTATGTATGTATGTATGTATGCATGTATGTATGTATATATGTATGTATGTATGTATGTATATGTGCAGATTTGCATGTTTTTTATGTCTGTCTTCTCATGCATATACTTGCATATCTAGAGATGCTCGTAAATATTTAAATGATAAACTTCTGGAAAGTTTTACAGATTTTACAGTTCCAGTAATGGCTTGGATCTGTGGTCTTCTAATCAGTTTTCTCCTTTCTGGTTTTGATAAGCCTCATTTCCCAAGATTGGTATTTAGGCAGTGTGTTAATATACCAGTGCCCCGATAATTACAGGTATAAAACCCAAACTTGTAACCTGGATAGAGTAGCTGTAGATTCCTCATTAGTGCAGTGTATTTTTCTTTTCGCTGGCTCTTTAGCTTTAGGTACACAGTTTCTCTTCTTTGTCCCAAATCACTGTCAGGTCTGTTATACATTATTTACATTATTTACATTTGACGGATATTTGTCCTCATGTGTTATGTTTACATTTTATTGAGGTTTTCACTGTGACATTCCACTAGTACTCCTTTTATTATGAGTGGCTCTGACTTCCACCATACTGTGGATTCTTATTTCTTTGGCCTCTGGCCTCAGGGTTATCCAGCCACAAAGCATCACTATTACACTCCATCTCCTCGCTCAAAATTTTCCTCCAAAAGCAGTCTACGTCTTCTCGTGAAGGAGCTTCTGTGATATTCACTTTTTCTCTCATGTTTCTGTAGACTGTTGCCTGGTTCCGGTTAAATTTTTTTGTCTATTGATTTTCTCCCGGTTACTTTCTTCTGATGTCGAAGTTTCTTACTGACAGCTTTTAGCCCCTGCTTGAGGATGATCAGTTTGCAAGTGAGTGTCCTCATTTCGCTATCTCCAAATATCACTTCTATCTCCTTCACGTTTTGTTGGTGAGACGTATAATCATTTTCTTGTCTGCAAGCAATAAGCATCATCATATAGCTGATGGTCTTCCGTAAATCAGCTAGATTTTTCCATGTCTTCAAAACCCATGATGGCACTTTCTTCGTTGTTTCGCTTTTGTTTATTTTTGAATGTCGTTTATGTATCGCTTGATAATAGAGTTCAAGGCATATTAGACAGGCGTTAATTTGCCAGAATGAAAGTCCATTACATTGTTTTAGATATTCCTCTCCAATTTCATGCTGTCTGGTGGTCTTTTGCTTACTTTGGTAGAGAATACTCTCTCTTCGAGAGAATGCTTCAAAGCCAAAGTTGTATGTATGTATGTAGTCCGTGCATATGCTCTAAATGCATCGAGGAGAGACTGTTTGGAAATGTTTATCATGAGAATTTGTGATGTTCATGCTTTTCTCATTAGAGAAATATGTGAGAGAAATTACTACAATCAAAATGGAAACTCAATTGTTGACTTCACTCACTAGAAATTTATTTCTACCTGACATCATTTACTTCCACATTTATGTGTATAGTTTTCTTAAGCAAAATGTCTTTTAATGAGGGAAGAAAATAGGTTAGACGTCCATGTCTTTCTCAAGAGAATTAGCATTATATTTTAATCACGTCGACTCTAGGCTCGAAGAGAAACTGATTAAAGACTCGGCTCACCAGGACACTTCCATCTTGTAGAATAGCACGCGCCACAGTTAGCTTCAATAAATTAAACCATTTAGGTGGAAACCATTTCTTTCTCCTCGTTATTAATTTATAGTTATTGGTCCTGAAACTATAATTGATACATTAACAACATGTCAGTTATCAGCTTGGAGTTATGTATCACATAATGGATGAATAATTTTGAGAATATCATAAATCAAAAACAACTTTATTGATGTATTTAAATATCCAATATTCGAGGAGAATTTAGAATCACCAAAAATTCGAAAATTTGAAACAGAAATAGAATCGTATATGAGAGAACTAAAATAGAAAACATTGATTGTGATAAATATGTAATGTAAGCGTGTGATATTTAACAACTGCAAATAGAAGAGATGAAAAGATGGAAAAGTAGAAATAAAACACACGTCCCTCTTCATACTAGTGAAATAAAATTTGACAGCAGATGATTCGATAAAAATTATTTTCGGCTCATTATGCTATGTTATCCCGTACTTCACTGTGTTTTTCATACAGAAGGCATCCGTAGAAAATATTTCGATGTCATTATATTAAGTATATATATATATATAGTATTATATCAGTTAATACTGTTCACAAAAATACACCCTGTTAATTGTTATTTGAGTAAATCCACAAAGACTGAAACATGTCCAGGATGGTCACTGTACATACCAAATATCACCCAACTTAAATTTCAGAATTTCTCCTCTATCTTCTTTGATAATCACTGACAGCGCTAATGACTGCTTCTCATTGGAGGTTTGATTTCAATTAGTCAAAAATTATGCTTAGCTTGGTTCGCTAACCACGTTAACCTACACTTAACAGAATGTATAGTTGATAGTTCTAGTTTGGAAATTTTGTCAATAATTGCCTGAAAGCAAAATCATCACTTCTCGTAAGACTATTCTGAGAGGATGGTCTCATTTCAGATTAGATTACGCCTCTTAATATGTAGTTTTCTCCCTTCCCAATATCATCTTAACAAAACTTAATACATGCTCTCAAATTATCGGCTGAAGCTAGAGAACAAGCATTACAATCTTAAGAATATTTTCTTCTCACTTCTTTATAAAATGGTGTAAATTCTATTTATTATTCCTAAAAGTCACTGTGTTTTATATTTAATGCTATTCTAAGTAATGCAAACATACCTTACCTAATAAGCAACATCGTGAAAATACCGGAGGAAAACATATATCAGTAACATAATCAAAAGTGTCTGCGGAATGTAATTAATAAATATCTCATTTATATAAAAGTGGCAACTCTATGTCGAAGATTTTGTCAAAAAAAAAATTGGAATTCACCTGCTTAAAAAATATAAGACGATCATTATATTGGTATGCAAAATGCACTGGAATAGGCGTCAAAATAATGACAGAAAAAAATAACCAAGAGACAGTATCCGCATGAAAATAACCGCGGAGGAGGATTGATAAGACCAAAATATGTCTGGAATTATCACCCACACTTGCTAATTTCAGATGAAAATATTAATTATTGAGCTAATTTTTTCTTCTCATTGCATTAATGAATTGATTAAATTTTTCCTTCACTACATTAAGTATGACTTCAATATCTTGATCGCTATTTTTCAGGATGCAGATGGTGCCTCATGCGTAGAAGCCACCGTGCAGAGGGTGCTGGTAGCAGACTGACCACCTGTTCATTGAAACGCGTCCCTTCCACAAGAAAATAAGAGACTCTCCAACCTGAACAAGCAGGAACGGAGCATGGCTCGACAGTCAGATGATAAATGATGACCGAGGTAGTGTAGGAATTCGTCACCTCACCCAGTTCTTATTCACGTAGAGGTCGGGTCTGAAACAGAGCCCGAGCTGCTTAACTAGTCTGTCAGTCCAACGTCCAGCGACGTCAACTGACGGCATCAACCTATCTCACCAGGTGTCCAACAGCAAGCCCAACGTTGATTTTGGCCCGGCATCTAACTCATATTCCTTTAAAATGGTGCCGACTGTCACCACTTCGGAAGCGTCCGACACCATGACGGTGACGTCGTCCGAGTACGCCGATACCGTCCTTCTGTGTCCCAGTTCCAACTTGCGCATCTGTGACTCGAAGGCCAGTACGTTCAGAAAAGGTAACAGCGGACAGCCCTGACGGACCAAGCGTGTGATGCGAAACGAATCCGATAAAGTAGTTTCAATACAGTGAAAATAACGCCAAAAACAAACCACAGCACGTACCTAAGGCACACAGAACTGCGCTCGGTAGTGCAGTGAAAGCACGTTACAGAAATAAAACTACGGAGCAACAACAAATGTTACCCTCCACCCTAAGGTGAACGTACTAAAGCTGTACATGAAGAGGTGTAAAGGTGGACGTGGCCTGATCAGCGTACGGGAGTGCATCGACCGTTAAAGAATAAACAGAAGAGTATTTAGTAAACAGCGAACAAGACCTGCTCAAGTATGCTGCTAATGCAGAAGAATTTACTAACAATGGACTTGAGGGTGCTAATGAATTCCGATCATGAATAGCCAACGAGAGAGAAGAAACTCTACTCCGCATGGAATTATATGGTTAGTTCCCCTGAGAAACTAACGACTTAAAAGCCTAGGAAGCATCATGGAGGTGGCTAAGCAAAGATGACCTTAAAAAGAAGTCTGAAAGCCTAATCATCGTTGCCCAGGACCAGTATTGAATACTATCTAAAGGAAAAGGGATATATACCACACAAACGCAAAGGACCTTTGCAGAATGTGTAGAAAGAAGGTTGAGAGTGTGACACACAATGTTAGTGCTTGCGAATGTCTTACTCAGAAAGACTACAAGTGCAGGCACGACAAGGTAGCCCTAAACCTTCACTGGCTACTGTGCTAGAAGTATGGATACGAGGTAACAGATGCTTGGTACCAACATACACTGTAAAAGGTAATGGATGTAAATGGGAATGCAAAGATCCTCTGGGACTTTGACTTCAAGACCGACTAGGTGTTAGTGCACCGAAGGTCGGATGTAGTAACCCTTAGAAGGGACAAACAAGTGTGTCTAATAATCCGACGTGGCATTGTCAGGAGATCAACATATTATCATGAAAGAAAAAGAAAAGGTTGATAAATTTGGAGGCTTGAGAATTCAGATCGCATGATGTAGCAGCTACATGAATCAAACATAAAGGTTGTCCCTGTTGTCATCGGAGCATTGGGTTCAATACCACCCAACATGAAGAAACATCTGGACACATTAGAAATACCCTACAATCTTCAGTTCTTGAAAACATCGGCTTTACTTGAAACGACATGCATACTGCGTAAAGTACTGTCTGTCTGAGGTCCTTGTTATGACTTAACAGATAGTACAAATCCCCGGTACACATAATATCTTCAATTTACATCACAGTATTGAATACTGTACAATGTCTTCAATAATAATAATAATAATAATAATAATAATAATAAAGGGTTTTATAAGTATCTTGGGGTACACGAAGGGTAAAGCATTCAATACGGATTAATGAAAGAGAAGATCAGGAAAGAGTATTATAGACGTTTCAGAATGGTCCTGAATACTGAGCTGAACCTTCCAGTATAGAATTGCCACTATAAACTCCCTGGTGGTACCAGTTGTCTAGTATAGCCTTAATGTCATCAATTTGAATCTGAGTGAACTCCAGTGTATGGACATAAAGACCAGGAAACCGCTGACAATAAACAGGATGCACTATCCAAAATCAGACATCCACAGGTTCTGTCTCGCACGAAAGGAAGGCGGTGGAGGCCTAATCCAACTTGAAACGTCTCATAAAACGACCACGATAGGACTTCAAGTGTACATCCAAAGTAACACCGACTGGATGATACCGTTGGTAAGGAAACATGAACAGAGTAAGAAACTCAATCCCAAAGGAGACATATAAGTACAGACGAGAGCTTAACCTCCCTAATTATGATGGTGATAAGGAGGACACATCACACACAAAGGCAGCACGAGCGTATAAAACATAAGCCAAGCAGGCAAGCTTGCAGGTAATAATCAAGATTGTGGAAATAAAAACCATTACATGGGCAATACTCTAGCTGATGTATATATGAGAATTTATCAGTGGCTGCTGAATGTTGGTTTGAAAGCCGAAACAGAAAGATTTATCCTAGTGGTACAAGATCAGAGTCTCCTCACTCGGAACTATCACGCTTATGTCATTCATAATGAGGTAGACACAAAGTGTAGACTCTGCAATAACAAACTTGAGAGTATAGACCACATTGTTTCCGGTTGCTCAGTCTTTGTCCCTGCATAATGTAAAACTAGGTATGATCGAGTTGGTCAATATTTGCACCGGAGTGTATGCCGTCACTATGATATCCTACACCTTAAGAATTGGTATGAACGCCATCCGGAGCCAGTCACTGAATGCGAGAATGTTACCATACTATGGGATTATGTGATACATACAGACGTCGTCATCTAAGACCTAAGACAAAAAACATGTCTTTTATTGATATGACAGTGCCTATTGATAGAAACATCTCAGCAAAAGAATTTGAAAAACTGCCGAAATATAAGGACCTTGAAACTGAAATATCTAGGATATGGCAATTAAAAACCAAAACCATCCCTGTTGTTGTAAGTGCCCTGGGAATGATCAAGAAAGGTAGTGACAATTTTTTTATGAAACTCAAAACATTGTGTTGACAGCAACCGCCCACATTCTCAGGAGGTTTCTCTCCATCAGCTGTATACGTGCCTTAGGTCTCTGGTTGAGACCCTGTCAGAAGCTGAAATAAAATGCAAATCAATCGGAAAATACTACTACTACTACTACTACTACTACTACTACTACTATTAATAATAAAAATAATAATAATAATAATATGCCAAATTTGAACACCATTAAGGCGGCGAACTGGTAGAATCGTTCAGGCGGTGAGCTGGCAGAAACGTTAGCACGTCGGGCGAAATGCTAAGCGGTATTTCGTCTGTCTTTACGTTCTGAGTTCAAATTCCACCGAGATCAACATTGCTTTCCATCCTTTCGGGGTCGATAAATTAAGTACCAGTTGAATAGTGAAGTCGATATAATCGACTATACTCCTCCCCCAAATTCTAGGCCTTGTACCTATAATAGAACAGTTTTTTTTTATCATCATCATCATCATTATTATCATTATTATTATTATTATCATTATTATTATCCCTTCGTAATACAGTATAGGTAAAAATACACCGGAATCTTTAGTCATCTGTCAATCACAACAAGGACCTCAGACAGATAATGATTTCTTTAAAGGCTGCTTTTTGCAAGACATCAATCTTCCATGGAATTTCCAGTTGCCTAAAGAAGTTTTGAAGTTTCAATGGGATTGAGCCAAACGCTCCGATCACCACTGGTATCCCTTTTATATTACCCTCTCGCATTCCATACAGTCTTGCCATTTCCACTTTCAATTCGGAGTACTTGGTGATTTTTTTCAACCTCTTTACTCACAACATTCATGTCATTTGGTATGGCTGCATCAATGATCTGACAGTATTTCTCTCTCTTATTCAATAGGACAATATCCGGCCGACGATGTTTGATTACACGATCCGTCTGAAAATCATGGTCCCAGAGTATCGTTACTTTTCCATCCTCCTGCATAACTTTACTTGGTACGTGCTCCTACCAATACTCTGTTACTTCATATTGGTATTTACGGCATAAGAGCGCTTGTATTCTTTTTGTGCAAGACTCTCACACGAACTTACAAAGTGGGTCACATTTTCCACACTCTTTCCAGAGTCTACATTTCTGGCTGCCAGAAGTTTTATAGGTGTTATACTTCACTGAGTTTGTAGCGAGAGCCTGGTCTTTTGCAGCAATGATCAGGCTTTCGGAGGAACGCTTCAAATCACCTCACTCAAGCCATGCCCACGATGCTGTATTATCCTTAACGTCCTGTGTATTCCTTTCAAACTGTCCATGCATAATCATTTCAAGGTCTTCTTTTCTCTTCTCAGGTTTTTGGTTAAACTCTTCCTTACCCATCATTTCATCTGCAATTACACCCATATCTTTCGAGGCACATTGCAGCAGGTCTTCCTCACTATTTATCAAATACTCGGCTACT
>NC_068997.1:38362809-38365402 GCF_001194135.2 Octopus bimaculoides
TGTGTGTGTGTGTGTGTGTGTGTGTGTGTGTGTGTGTGTGTGTGTGCGTGTGTGTGTGTATGGATGTATGTATGTATGCATGTATGTATGTATGTATGTATACAATGAATACAGAGATTAGTACATCTGCATATTTTTCTTTATTTCTACAGTCAATTATGCAGCATATTTGATTTAAATGTGTCTGACGCAAGTTTCTGCTGCACAGACAATTCCTAATTGTATTTGCATCCAGTTACTTTCAACTAATTATGCTCCTTACAACGCGATGCGATTAGCCATAACCGGAGTGATCAAAGGGTATTCGCCTGGATATTTTATCCCTATCCATCCATTATATATGCACACATAAGCATATATACAAATATGTGCATATATATATAAATATATGTGTGTGTGTGTGTATACATACACACACACACGCACACATATAAAAATACAAACTCATACGCTTTCGTTGAGCGGCAGATAAATAGATGGATAAATAGACAAAGAGCTTCTGCATGGTTTCCAAGTACCAAATTTCACTCAGATAATAATTCATTCGAGGCGAGAGTAGAAAATACTTGTCTGGGATAACATGCAGTGCGATATATTTAGTTTGAAAGAGTTTACTATTTAAGTATGGTGTCATAAATTACTATACAACGAAATATAAAATTAATAATAATAATAATAATAACAACAACAACAATAATAATAATAATAGTAATAATAATATGTACATGAGTTGGGAAAGTAGATTTATAAAGGAGAGTTTATGGAAGATACAGATATGCGAAGGTGTTACCTTTAGTAAGTAGGTCGGAAAATCGGCATTAAAAATAGATCTTGAATCAAAGTGGTATGTGAATAGAAATAGAACACTCACATACTTAAAAGGGGTGATTAATTCATCAAATTAGCTTTAGTCTAGTGTTAAATCTATTAATGATTTAAAACTTTGGCTCAAAGCCATATATCGCATATGCTGAACAGCAGCATCCGTTACTGTACGTCCCAAACAAACCAATCACTAATAGCGACGCTGACAATGGAATGTCTGAGTAGAATAAATCCTCACAAGAACGTTGGTCGAACGCACCAATTTATCATATTTTTCACCAGTATAAATCACCAAAAGATATACATTTTCACTAATTGCACACATACCTCCGCATATACATACATACATACATACATACATACATATATATATATATATATATATATATATATATATATATATATATATATATATACACATACATACATACATACATATGAACATATATCTGTGTATGTATGTGTGTATGCATACATATATTTATGTACACACACACACACACACACAAATATATATATATCCCACTTAAAGGATGTCGTGCTAGAACATAAATTATTGCGTTATTTACAATGAGAAGCTCTCATATGGACATGTGGTACATGAAAAAAGACGTGCTTATACCGCTGAAAGGCAAGAACTATTTGCCAAGGTTGTCCAAATTGTCAAATAACGTGATTTCGACCTTACTTGGCTTTATTAATGACAGATGTCCAGCTCGACGCTGCAACCGATTCCCGCGACAATATATGACGACATATAAAATATCAGGGTATATGCACACACTTGTGTTGCAAGTCACTATGGAAAGTGCTATGAGAAGCGCTCTCATGCACCACAAGTCCATATGAGAGGTCCTCTTATGGTAAATATCGCAATAATTTGTGTTCTAACACGATATGCACCTTAAGTGAGAGATAACTATTACCTTTAGGTATCAATACTGCCTTTGTCGCTATTAATTATATGTATATACACATATATACAGTGGTGGGCACAGTTAACCAAAAACGTAGCTTTGCTAACCGCTAATCCGCTAACTAAAAAAGTTAGCTTTCCCAAATGCTAAAGAGTAAAAACAAAATTAGCGGAAGCTAATGCTAACTGACAACCGCTAACTTTTATCATATGAATTTAGTTTCGGTTTGGTCTTTTAGCTTTAAAACCCTTAAAAACAGACCTAGAGAGCTGAAATTTTTATGTTGTAGCTTAGACATAGAGCCTTCCAAACAGGTATAGCATGCCAAGATCAGATGAGGGTCAAGGTGTACACTAATCATTAAATGAACAAATGAAATTAAACATTAGTTTTTCAATCAACATACACTTTATTTACTGTACAATAAGTATTAAATGAATCAAAAAGGTATAGTTTAGCATAGGTATCATACCAAGATCAGATGATGATGAAAGTGTACTACTCTGGCTGGAACTTCTCCATCGCCTCAACATGATGTTGATTGCCTTTCATAAGCACCAGCCTCTCAAAATTACCATCTGACTGGGTTGCTCTCTTGGCCCACAAAATATCTTTGCCTATAGAGAAGCACTAGATTGGGGTAGCGTACTTATTTCGTATAGCAAATTAATACTCATCCGTAATGCTCGCTCCATCACAACAGTCCGACCAACAGTCTGCGGTGGTCGCCACCTAGTGCATATCCTTGAGCAATCTGTAAATAGATATGTTATAAAGTTAAAAGCTTTATATATATATATATATATATATATATAGAGAGAGAGAGAGAGAGAGAGAGAGAGAGAGAGAGA
>NC_068997.1:38365617-38366724 GCF_001194135.2 Octopus bimaculoides
GCCTACTAAAAAAACAAAAAAACTAGCCTCTCATCCGCATCTCCACGCAAGCTGCAATGGTTTCTGTGAGCATGTGGTTTGTACAACTTTTCACAAGCAAGAAGGAGACAGGACATTTGATTGTAGTATCTTATAACCATATTTTGTTTACAGAAATCACATACGTTGCAGTTTAACATTTGTTACTAGCTGTTCGAAATTCATGGAAATATTGCTTATAATTTAAAGCCTTGTTATTAAACTTTTGAAAATAGTGACATTACCTTGATAGATGACGCGTTGAGTGGGTGATGAATAACTGAGATGAGGGATGAATGATTGTCGGAATTTGATGAGTTCAGAACTTAAGGTTCCTTTATTCGTTATTCAATTAAAGACTTCTGTTTTAGCAGTGCAGACTTAATCATGAGTGGAATGTATATATATATAACGTATATTATATATTATAACATTTATTTCAGTTAGCTATTATACATTTTATTATATTAATTAAGAACGCCTCGCCAATGCTGGGCTGGCGTGCTTTCTTTGCATATGGCTGCGACGACTGGCTACTAGCACTGATACCAGAAGATTGTCTGTGTTTCCCATAGGAAGAGCCAGCCTTGATCCTCTCCTCAAACAGGAGGGCATGCGCTGGGTGTTTCCTCTTGATATGCGACAAGCTGTTGCGGCTCGCCGCTTGTCCCTTGATGGTGCTCTCCTTGGGCTGGCACATGATGCACCGGAAGTACAGGATATTTACAATATGTATTTTAAACCCACTTTTCAATTTAAGGTTTTCTTTGAATTTTTTTTTTAAATAGGATGAATCTATATTGAATTTATTTGTTTTGTTTATTTTGTTCATTGCATGCCTAAGACCGTTATTTGAAACGACTAGTGAAACAGATCCATATGTTTTAATTTTATATCAATGTTTATTGCATCGTTATTTCTCTCCCATTTCTAACAAAACTATCCGATGAACGGGAACGTGAAACTCCAAGTAACAGTTTTTGTTATATTTCTGGTGCTTTTAAATAAAGCATATTACTCTACCTCTGGTATTTGAGTACTCTTTTTTCCACCTTGTTGCACATTTATGTGCTTACTCCGGTATATATA
>NC_068997.1:38367922-38369652 GCF_001194135.2 Octopus bimaculoides
ATAGAAATATGTTACAAAAACAAAATAGAAACTACACGTGGAAATGTAATGGGAAAGTAAGAAGAAAAATAAGCGAAAATGCACATTGGAAATCAAAAAACGTAAAGGCTTTTTATGAAAAGTAACGATATATATATATATATATACAATTAGATGAACTGAGGTAGGAATAAAAGTAATAAAAGTCATTATTGTGAATTTGTTAAAGAGATTCAAAAGCATACCGGTTTCGTAATGTTACTAACCATTGCTTTGAATGCACACCGAATACTGAACGGTGTCAGGTCTACTAGTCCTTGAGCAAAAAGATTATATGTAAGGGAGGTAAGTAGTTCCGTATTTGGTGCAATTAGGGTAGATCTAGATCTGTAATGTGAATGGTGTATGGGATGTAGGGGGTTAGTGGTATTAAATGAAAGATTGATAGTGTTCTATATTATGTTTTGTGTTCATATTTAGTTGTGGAAGATATTTATTGATGAAAGTTGCCTTTTTATTTATTCTTTGTTGTATTGAGGTGTTCTGTGAACATTGATAGAAGGGAAAATTTAGGAAATTAGGATTAAGATTCCTCGCACACCTTTCTATGTGTCCACTGACCTGTATCTGTCTGTATTGTGGGTGGCTACTAACTCGGAGGGTTTCCCATGGAATCGCACATCTGGGTCTGGTATTAAACCAGTCATTTTATTTTTAAGCTTTGTGCTGGGGATATAAAATATTTTCCCATTAAACCCACTTAAGGCCAGGGCATTATTATGTTCCGTACATGTTTATTAAAAATTTCCTCACTTGCCGATAGATTCGACACCCTGATCGACATAGCAGTGACAATACTATCTATAGCTGATTTTGGGTGGTTTGATGAGGCAGTGATATACTGAAGGAAAAAAGGGCAAAATAGATCCGTGTTCAAATCAAGGGTAACACCCAAGAAATTTAGTACCCCAGAATTAGGGTCGAATACAATGCTAAGGCCAAATTGCTTTTCCAAGAGTCGCCCCAAAGACTTCCTCAACATCTCAAGAGCCATTTTAGAAGGGCCACTTCGCTACAACAAATATAACACACAGGCACACATGTACACACACACCCGAAAACTACAGAAACCACACCCCCATACACACACACACACACACACACACACACAAACGCATACTCAGTACAAACATGCACAGTACGTACACGTACACACATACACACCACCCGGATAAACGTAGCACACACGGACACACACAGAACCCCTGACAAATACAACACACTCACACACATACAGACCCACACACATACACACCCACATACATACATATGCACCCTCACACGTAGACCCTCACACATACATACGGATGCACACACACACACACACCACCGGGACAATTATAACACTACAAATATACAGTCAGAGACGCACACGCATACTCACGTACATGCACATAACATCCCTACCAACACACACAAACATACACACGCACACACACAGACACACACACGAACAAACACATACACATACAAATACATGCACACACACAGCACCCTGACAAATACAAATCACACACACACACACACACACACAAACGTGCACACATATACACGCACCATAAAACACACACATACACAGACCCATGCAAACATCACACTGAATTCTAAGACCATTCAAAAAGACCCACAAACACAAGCACATATATATACACACACATACACATAGAAACGTGTACAGAGACACACACACA
>NC_068997.1:38374080-38376580 GCF_001194135.2 Octopus bimaculoides
AGAGGGGGGGAGAGGGGGAGAGAGAGAGAGAGGGGGAGAGAGATAGAGAGAGAGATTCTTTCTTTCTCCTTCTTTCTATTTTTCACTTCTCTCCAACACAGTCTTTCTTCTCTCAGCCCCTCAGTCTCTCTATTATAGACACACACTCCCTCTCTTACTCTCTCTGTCTCTTCACTTCTCTCCATCACGCCGTCTTTCTTTTCTCAGCCTCTCAATCTTTCTAAATATATAGACACGCACTCTCTCTTTCTCTCTTTGTTCCTCTCTTCTCTCAGCCTCTCAGTCTTTCTAAATATATAGACACACTCACTTTCTCACACACTTTCTCTATTTCTTCACTACCCTCCATCACACCATTAAAAAAAGACATAAAAAATGTCCAGAAACTGGAGGAGCATTGAACTGACATTGTTTTTGAGAACCTGGCATTATGCTGAAGGAGATAACCCAAGCAATGTCATCGCAGCTGCGCTGAAGAGCAATGGTTACTCAAGAGCTTTAGGACAGATAGAACGAACGACGCAGAAGCTTATACGCTCCTACGCTCTCATAAGGTCCCACATCAGCACTCTTGATGCCATCTTTGATAATGAACAGAGCAAAGATGACAACGATGGGGGCACGGATGTAGGTGAAAGATGTTCCCCCACTTGTGGTAGACACTCAAGGAAACAGAGAAGATATAAGCGAGAAACCTGCCAGGAAAGAAAACCAAAGTGTAAGTGCCCCTACCACCATCAAAGTGAAAAACCGAAGAGGTGAAAGAGCCAAGAAAGGACAACCAAAGGGAGCAAAAACGAAAACAAAAGATGAAATAGCCGAAGAAAGAAGCATGTCTGACTGCCCACACAACAAAAAGGGTAAAAAGAGACAGCAGACACGAATATGTAAATTCTACTTGAAAGGTGTCTGCTACCATGGAGAGGGAGATGCAAACTGCCGTTTTGCACACCAAAGATCCTGCCGCACCAACATGAAACAGGGTGGAAACCACCTGCCAAAAGGAAATGATCACGTACCACTTGCCCTAAAACGGGCAGGTAATATACTGGCTCTCTGCTACACAAATAATATGGAACTCATCCATAATGTGAAAATGACACCGACGCTACTCACGAATCACCACATGGTAGAGCTGACCCTGTACGGACCAAATGGAACCATGGACATGCAGCCTACAAGAAACTCTCAAAACATTTTCAGTTTGATCTTCCATAAGGCAAACTGGAAACAAATTGAGAAAGAGATCCTCAAACAAAACTGGCCTAAATGTTTCTCTTCACCGGTTATCGACACGAAACTTCAACAATTCATGTAAGTAATGCAAGCTATATGCTACAAATGTGTCCCGGAGAAAAAGGCCACTGTACACAAGAACAAAATCCCCAGGGAGAGGAAAGTTCTTATGAGACGGTGTACAAAAATTTCAAATCGCCTAAACAAGCAAATTGAAAGCAGTGAAAAATCCCGCCTGAAAATACAACTGCTAGAGAAAGAAAGAGCAGACAAAGAAGCTTGGGCTATAGACAATATAAAATCTAACCCCAGAGCCTTCTACAAGTTTACCAAAGAAACAGCCTCGGTGCACTGCAGGATAGGGCCACTCCTCGAAAAAGATGGTTCACCCACAGGAAACCTATTGAGGATAAGTGAAATACTAAATGAGCAATTGTTTTCACTCCACCCCTAGAACACTTGCAAGTCACCAATCCAGCTGACTATTTTGCCACTGTAGTTTTAAAAAGAGACAGTGATAATTGATTACATCAATAGAAAAGAAAACTATGTAACAAGGGCTATAGATGAGATGAACCTGGACTCAGCTACTGCCCTGATAGATTCCCAGCAATACTTTTAAAATCATGTAAGCGAGTCCTAGCAAAACCACTGCAGTCCCTCTTCCAGAGCTTCCTTGCAACTGACAAACTTCCAAGCGAGCTGAATGAAGGTAAAATATGCCCTATTCATAAAGGAGGTAGCAGAGCAGAGGCCAAAGAACTATAGACCTATCTCTCTGACCTCGCACATCAGCAAAGTCATGGAACGAATAGTCAGAAGAAAACTAATCACCTACCTTGAGGAAAATGACTTGCTAACTGACACCCAACATGATTTCCGACCAGCAAGAAGCTGCCTGACTCAGCTCTTACAACACTATGACTGGGCGTTGAAACAGCTGCTCAACTACTCAAATGTGGATGTGATATGTCTCGACTTTGCAAAGGCTTTCGATAAAGTTGATCACAAGTTATGCAGATGATACAAAAAGTCTCATAAGTGATACAAAATCCTGAAGACGCTATGCACCTGCAACGTGAGTTATATAAAACATACAAGTGGGCTAAGAAGAATAACATGCAGTTTAATACTGAAAAGTTTCAAGCCCTATGCTATCAGCATGCAAAACTAAATGCAATACCACTTAAATACACTGGACCTAGAGGGATTGTAATCCCAGAGACAGTCAGTGCGAGACCTTGGCATTTACATGAGTAATGAT
>NC_068997.1:38381408-38383202 GCF_001194135.2 Octopus bimaculoides
ATACATACATACATACATACATACATACATACATACATACATACATACATACATACATACATACATATACAAAGTATATAATTTTATAAATATAATTATAAAATTATAAGGTAACTACTAAGTAACACCACATGCTAGAAGAAGACGTCAAAAGGCTCTAAAACTATTTATCACACAGACACGGGCTGAAAGCGAGAGAATGAACAAAATATTTGGGGGAAATGTTTAGCCATAGATCGATTTCTGGTTTAATGATGTAATATCACTTTACCGTCCTCAGTATGGCATAACCAAAAGTACATAGTTATAAACATTTATGCATACCATACGAACACAATGTATCCATAGTGCATTTTCAAATGTTCATACTTATATATAAGTTAAAAATCTAGTTCGTTCATCTCTGCCACGTGTGAATAGCCAAAATAATTCAGCAGTGAATAAATTTGGTTTAAGTGAATTCATATTTATCGTTTCTAATCAAGGATAAAATCTACATAGGATTTTATCAAGTAGCTAGCATGTAAAAACCAATTAAGGTAAAAATTAAAACAAAGTATATAATTCTATAAATATAATTACAAAATTATAATAAGGGCAACTACCAAGTAATGCCACATGCTGGAAGAAGACGCCAAAAGACTCCAAAACTATCTAATTTATTCCCTTACTTTCAGCCCGTGTATATGTGATAAATAAAGTAATTTTAAAGCTTTTTGGCGTCTTCTTCTAGCATGTGGCATTACTCTGTAGTTGCCCTTATTATTGTCTTATAATTATATTTATGAAATTATATACTTTGTATTAATTTGTACCTGAATTGGTTTTTACATGCTAGCTACTTGATAAAAGTGTGCCATGATAGTAGTATGCTAAATAGTCAAATGTCCTGAAGATGACTCGATGTGGATGGTAGTAGTGATTGAAATTCTTGAAACATCTCTTTTGAATGTATTGTTTATAAAATTTGCGTAGGTGTTATTCTTAACAGCAATAGTGGTAAACTGTTCTGGGTGTCAAGAGCAATACATAGGCCAAACAAAAAACAGTCTACGTTAAAGAATGACTCTGCACAGATCCCAGATCAAAATTCTCTAAAATAGAAAAATAGCATTCAGCCAACACGTAGACATTTGCGCCAATAACAAAAATCCAAGCTTCAGAATTTTCCCCTCTACCAATTCAGGGACAATACAACCTGTAGCCAACGAATTAGTAAAGAGACTCTCTTTATTACAAAATACAGACCCCTCTTGAACGCGTCTACAACAAACGACATATCCACCGTGCCCTTAGAATAACACAAACGCAAATACTAAAAATGATACACTCAAAAGATTCCCAAGAATTCATTAAAAAACAGTCTCAGTCACTGTTATCCATAACGAGCCACTTTTAGGTCACGAGACCATTTAACACATTACTGCTATCATGCTACCTACATTCCTTCTTATTCTCCCTTCTCTTTCTTCTTCATCTTCATCTCCTTCCTCTCCGCCACCTCCTTCCTACCTTTACCGCTAATGCTGTTTAGAATAACACCTACGCAAATTCTATGGACAAAACATTCAAAAGAGGTGTCTCAAGAATTCAATCACTATTACCATCCACAGCGGGCCATCTTCAGGACACTTGACCATTTAGTGTACTACTATCATGGCACTCCCGCATTCTTCTTCTTCTTCTTCTTCTTCTTCTTCTTCTTCTTCTTCTTCTTCTTCTTCTTCTTCTTCTTCTTCTTCTTCTTCTTTTTCTTCTTCTTCTTCTTCTTCGTCTTCTTCTTCTTCTTCATCT
>NC_068997.1:38384572-38392741 GCF_001194135.2 Octopus bimaculoides
TGCTCTTCCTCCAGATATTTAACACTAAACGGATAGCTAGCTAGATAGATAGATAGATAGATAGATAGATAGATAGATAGATAGATAGATAGATAGATAGATAGATAGATAGGCGCAGGCGTGGCTGTGGTAAAAACCTTGCTTCCCAACCGCATGGTTCCGAGTTTAGTCCCACTACGTGGCACTTAGGGCAAGTGTTTTCTACAATATCCTCGAGCCGACCAAAGCTTTGTGAGTTGATTTGGTTGACGGAAACTGAAAGAAGCCTGTCGTATATATGTGAGTGCGTGTGTGTGTATGTGCGTGTGTGTGTGTGTGTGTGTGTGTGTGTGTGTGTGTGTGTGTGTGTGTGTGTGTGTGTGTGTGTGTGTGTGTGTGTGTGCGTGTTTTTATGTGATTGTGAGAGTGTATGTGTGTGTCTGTTCGGCAAAATATGTCAATAGAATAAGTACTAGGCACACAAAGAATAAGTCCTGGAGTCAAATTGTTCGACTAAAGGCGGTACTCCAGCTGACCGCAGTCAAATGACTGAAACAAGTAACAGAATAAAAGAATATATATATACCCGTTTAGTGTTAAATGTCTGGAGAAAGAGTAATAAATACCATAGTAGAGATTAATATTTTTTTTATTTTAGAACCAGTCTCTTGCTATTCTGCGTTTCACTTATAAATGCAGACGATCTTCAGGCAACCTATTACTGGAAATTGAAGGGGGTTGCACATTTATATATAGTTTTCTCGTTATAGACTGTATATGATAAAGGGGGAAAAAGGGAAGAAACAAGAATGAAGAAAGACAAGATAAAGAGGATGAAGAAAAGTGAAGAAAATGGAAAGACAAAAGACTAATGAGTAAAAGACTGAAAAGAAGGTAAGAGAGAGGTAATAAGAAAAAGGAGAGTAAAGAAAGAAAAGGCAAAAATAGTAAAAAGAGAAGATAAAAAGAAAACGGTAGATAGAAAAAAGTAAAATAGCAAAAGGGAAAAGGAAGAAAGAGGTATAAGAAAAGAGTAAGAGGAAGGAAAAGAAAGGAAAGTAGGATAGGTATTGCAATGTTTGAATGTTCAAACATTTCAGTATCTATCTATTTGCACAGTTTCTGGATCGCTCGTCAGAAAAACGTTCTTGGTTTCTTGCTCTAATCAACAGCATCGAATATTTAGCTGCTGAAGAACCATGTAAATGACTAAATGAATATCAAATTCAGTAAGAAGATACAGACAGCGATTTATCAAAGGTTGAGGAAACGGTTTTTTATGCAATGAAACTAATATTTTGTGAGTGAGCAAGGACAATTAGGAGAAATGGCTGGTTAGCTGAAGTAGAACTTGAAGAAACGAGGTCAAGGATGTTTTGGAACAAACGACGAATGCAATGAGGACAGAAACAGGGGTGCTAAACAGGTAGAGAACGGTACTAAAGAGGAGATGGGATTACCAGAACACAAAATACGAACAGTAATAATGGATAAAGTAAAAGTGATCAAACAGCTTCATTAATATTGTTGTGTCTGTGTTTTATATCTCGTCCTCAAAATAACTGGAATTAAGTGGAAAATTGTTTTAATGTAAAACGTCAACGTAGAAAAGTAATTAATTGTTTGCAGCCATTTTCTCCACTTGTAATTAGCGAAGAAAATAGTTTCTTCATTTATAAACAAGCAAAATGAATTTTTCAAGCATGAACACTCAAAAATGTTTTAAATAGAACGAACACGTATTTACTGACGTTGAACAGAAAGAAGGAACTATTTAACAGAAAAGCATGCACAATTTGAAAGAAAAAATTTTTCTGTTGACAAAAACATTAGTAAGAACATTTCTAGTGATATGTCTGGCAACAACAATAGCAACAACAACGTTCACACGCACATTTTACAAGCGAGTATATTAGTAGCAATGGCAGCAGTTTCTCCAGCATACTTAAAAGACGCACTTTTTGGATGCGATGGAATCAATGTGAGATACGATGGAATCAATGTGAGATACGATGGAATCCAATGTGAGATACGATGGAATCCAATGTGAGATACGATGGAATCAATGTGAGATACGATGGAAAAAATGTGAGATATGATGGAATCAATGTGAGATACGATGGAATCAATGTGAGATACGATGGAATCCAATGTGAGATACGATGGAATCCAATGTGAGATACGATGGAATCCAATGTGAGATACGATGGAATCAATGTGAGATACGATGGAATCAATGTGAGATATGATGGAATCCAATGTGAGATATGATGGAATCCAATGCGATGGCAGTGGTGAATCGCAAAGGAATGTCTCCTTGCTTGAGGAGTTTTTCCGAAATTGAGCAATGTGAAAATGACTTGTGCTTTTTGAACAGCGGAGATTATTCAGTGTGCTCTGTACGATGTGCACAGGTATGTAGTCTCTGTTGAACTAGGCAGGATATATGAGAATGTCTGCCGGAATTTCAAGAGCGAGAGTGAGGCGAGGTGACAGTGCAGTGGGTGCATCATATATCTTCCCACATAACATAAGCCAGCGTACACAACAGCTACATTGAATCTTTGCTTGTTGTCATCTTTGCAATTCTATGCGTGCAGGTAGTGAACGCAGAGTAAGCCAAAAGTGAAATGTGGTCATGTAAGGTCAGTATAGACTTTCAAGTCTTCAATGACCCTGAAAACCACAGGGCTATTCTAGAACTGTAAATGTAATGACAAAATCAATGAAACTGATGGCTCAAGGCAGAAAGTTCAGCTGTTATTTTTGTGAAAGTTAGAGTCCTAGAAATAAGAACTGAGCTCTTGGAGAAAACAGTAAGAATAATGACATACTGGCACGAGTCACTTAGGAGAGAAGGTCAAATACGCAAAAGTGGAAAAGTGCTTGAAGATGATACTTCGTTACTTAGGTAATATTAGAGTAAGGAAATAGAATTCCTTGCGGAAGCTCATGCACGGACACATTCGACTGTTCCGTGCAAGAGTAAAGAAATAGTCCTCGGTCCCCCATAGGCCGAGAAATTTTGAAAATTAATCTGCCGCCAGGATTAGCATCTAACGGATGAACAAAACACAATACTAGACGCAAAAAATACTACCTGGGAAAAGGTCGGGAATCAAGGTGGATATCCTAATCTAGGAACAACTTGAAATTTGGACGAAATTCTAGGCCTAATAAACTTCCTAAACATATTATAGTGAAAGCTAAACGGCTTAGATGTCACACATTTTCTAACATTAGTCAGCAGAGGGACTTTTGCCAAAGACGAAGAAAGAGAACGAAATCCCACACTGCTTCTAACACTACATCAATGAAACTAATAAAGATAAAGACACCAACTAGAACACCAACGTCAACAAAGGCATTGGAAATAATAAGAACAATGATAACAGTAGCGACAAAAATAACAACAGAAACCTACCACACGGTGCAGAACAGTACCACAAACACCATTACCACCAAAACGAGCCTTTTCTTATACTAAAACTCATCAAAACACAAAAATACACACATATGTCTCCTTTTATTCAGAACTCGCGCCACTTCTTGTATTTTTGGTCACTTCAAATCCACAGACTTAGCTAACATCCCAATACACACCTTTACTGTTATGGTCATGCCTACATTCTTGCTTTTTCATACTAACTTATTACACTCACCCAGCAAATGCTTAACATTTCCTTTTTTCTTTATCCAATCTCTATCTTTATTGAATTCGTTCTAATGACTTGTTCCTGAACGGCTACAATAGCAACTCAGGTTCTCTTTTCATGTTTCTGTCACTTGTCACAACTAACGCTCTTCACTTCTTTCCGCTTCCTCTTTTTCACATGAATTGGCCGCGTAATTCTTTCTCTTTCCACCTATTTGTCCTTTGATGTTTATTTGTCCTTTGATGCTCATCGGTATCTAGTTACGACTCTTCACGTTCTAATTTTCTTAATTTCAAATCCCGCCAATGTCAATTTTGCCTCTGCCTCTTCTGGGTTCGATACAATGCCAATCAAATACAAGGGTCGATTTAATTGATTAAACTCTACCCCAACCCCGAAAAAATCTTATGTTTTGTCCCTATATTAGAAATATTTTTTTTTATTTTCATTCGCTTGGCATTTTGTTGATTTTCTAATGTTATCGGATTAATAGGTATCAAGCTGCATCCTGCAGCTTTTGATATCTAGAACCTTTCTCATACCCTTTGTTACACCAAGCAAAGAGACGTTTCTGTAGAATCATGAAATTCATCTCTTCAACCAACCATGAATAATAAATTTATGGCAATTCTAAATTCTTAAGTTCGTATTTTTTAGACTAATATTTTTTTTGTCAAATTCTTTTCCTACTATTCCTCTATCAAACAGGCAAGTAACATCGATTAAGCAACACTCTTTCTTCATTGTTGACCACGGTCATATATGAGCGTGAATCTTCTATTTGCGTATCTAACTGAAGTTTTATATCTCATACTGCCTTTACATTGTCATTTTCAAGCATGGGTTCTGTTTTATGGTCAGGCTAATTTTCTATGTATTGAAATTGATATTTTTTACAGATTTACTAGTATATGATTGCAGCAGTTTTGCATGTCTCCATTTTTTTGTAAACCCTCCGAGAAAGCATGTTACATTCAGAGATTCTATGCGGCGCAAACGTCTCTTCTCTTTCACTCCACATTCTACACTCAGCTGTCTTCCTTATTTACACTATTCTTGATGTTATAATTACTTGAGCCTTTACGACTAGCATTTAATTATCTTAAATTATTGAAATAATTTCTGATCTCGATACCTTTTACAATTTCGCAAATGCTTTTTTTATTCATACTGTTGCAGTCTAACTCCAATAACTTTGCTTCTTTTTTTTTTCTATTCTTCAGCTAACATATCTCTTCTTACTACTATCAAAAGCTTTTCCTTACTGTTAGCAACGTACTGCTTACTTTTACTTCCATTCAGCTTCCTGTACTTATCAAATCTTTTCTTCCATTCTTTGTACTGAAATATAATCATATATAATATAAACATTTACCTGAGACCATACGACAGTTTAGATTGTCAACGATTTCTTTGTTGTTTTCTATCTGCGATTTCAAGGTCTTCCTTTGTCAGTTTTGATCACTCAGATGTTATAACTGATAGTGAACACAACTCCTGGATTTGAAGTAGTAATAATATTTATACCATTGAACTTAGATGCTAGAATTTTCCTTAATCTTCGGAAATAATCCTGATTGAATTGTTTCTTTGTCTCTCAGTTTCGTGACATCAGAGATTATCATGGTCACTGAGGGAAAAATCACTCACTAAATCTATAAACATTTCCAGTTTTACTAATTAGCTTACTAATTCTATAAGAAGCAACAAAGCTCTTTCTGGTATGTTTTAGCTGGTGTATCATGCCTTCATTAGAAAATATAGCCATGTATATCGAAACAATGAGCAGAAATAGAGTTGGTAGAAATGTGTTGAACACCTGTAGGCCAGCGAATAGTGTTTAGGATATCTTAGCAAGAAACTCATGGGTAAAATCAGACATTTCTAAAAAGAAAAATAATGAATACTGAACAGAATGGTGTGCATAAGAATGATGGCGTCAAACATGTATCAGAAATTAGTTGTGACTTTATAAAAATTGGATTAGTACATAATTTACGAATTCAGTTTCAGTTTCACATCTTTAGAATAACAAAACACAAAATGACAAATAAAAGTACAAAATATACAATTACGGTGTAAGAAAAGAACAAATTTAAACAGTGTCAAAAGGGGAAGGTGATGTTGTTACAGGAAAGTAGTGTTTTTAAAGGAAAGCAATATGATTATTAATTCCCGGTGAGTAGACTGTGTTATGATAGAAAACTATGCAAGCGAGAAACAGCGTTCTGTGGTTTCTTACAGTGCAATTATATGCTATCTATATTTGCCGACAGTTTTGCTGGTTCTTTTTTTTTTAAAGATATTCCATCACCACCACGCTGATGCACACCTCAGAATTACCACTGGAATTATATTTTAAGTTTTATGTTGCTCTTGTCCAGATTCTTATGAATACTTGCCTACAGTTATAAAAAGTGGGATTTATTAGATCTCCAACGGAAACATAATGTCCGGTTCTCAATTTTGGGCCAACGCCTTTTCCCCAACACTACATGCTTTCCAAGGTTTCAATCATTTCTTAATGATGGACCGAGTATAAAATACTGCTTGGATATTTCAGCAGTTCATTTGCAAGGAGCCCATGATCTATCTAGATACACCTTCTCGGTTTTCAACTGACTTCTTTTAAATTTATCAGGGCGTCCTTTTAACACTTTTCAATCTGTGAGTCGTTCCAAATATGCAGAGCAATTCAAGGAGCCGGTGAGAATGGCTAGCTGCAGAAGTATGCTATATGACTTGTACTATTAAAGTGGAAATAGACTGTGAGATGTATTCTACGTTTAGCAGAGTTATGTTTGAGCTGGGTGTAGTACCAAACTTTGGTATGAGTTTTATGGGGGGATTATCTTTTTTAACGTAAATAGTGCCCCACATATTACTGGTACAGTTTTTATATCCATGTTCCCATCGGTGTATATTTCTATTTCATAATCTTTGTGCTTCGATGTTATCAATGTTTCTGGTTTGATGTAAGGCAACAAAGTATAAAGATTCTTTTCTTGCCCTTGGCAATTATATCTGGACAGTTCGAATTAATCTCCTTGTCAGTCGGGACAGGCATGTCCCAGGCCGTTGTCATAAACCGTATTTAGTATATGCTTTTTCTTCTTAGTTGTTATGTCAAAGCATCTGGTATATCATCTCAAGGACATAGTTGTCACTGGCTCGTGTTTGCAGATATATTTTGATGTACCATTGTAGAGGATCTAAAGACCAGAAATCAGCGCCTGATGGAACTGAAAGAATTTCTGCTCGAGCAAAAGTACCCGTCACTACTTATAGAAAATGGTATTCAGCGGGCTTCGAAAATACCCATACAACAACTGAGGACACCGCAAAGAAGAGAAAAACAAGAACAAATCATACAATTTATAGTGACATACAATCCATGCCACCAGAACATCCTCAATATCGCCAAAGCAAACCTACCAACCATTGCACAAAGTAAGGAATTGAGAAATATCATTACAGATCAAACTATAACTCTCAGTAAGAGACAACCTAAAAACTTGAAAAAGCTATTAACAAAGGCAAGGTTTGACCTCAGCAACAAAAATCAAACATTCACTGTGTCCAAATGCAATGACAGCCGATGCGGTACATGCCGATTAATTCATACCGGCCCATATATGAACACAAAAACAGGGAAAATATTCACAAACGCGAACATGAACTGCAAAAGTAGAAATCTAATCTACTGCATCAAATGCCCAAATTGTGAAGAACTGTACGATGGCCAGACAGGTAATTCACAATCAGAACGCTCGTGTATGCATCGACAACAGATTAAAAGCCCAGAGGTCCGCCAAATACTACTGAGTAACCATCTAGCAACAAGTGGTCGAAAAACTTTTATGATATATCCATTTCATAAACTTTACAACCTGGATGAAATTGAGAGAAAACGAAGAGAAAAGGACTTTATTAAGAAAATCAAACCCAAGCTTAACAGACAATGATTAAATTAATCGTATTTGGGGTTTTAAAATCTTATCCCTATAACTAAAACACAAAAAATCTCTCAAATGTTATCATTTCTAAAAATTAACATTGAAAAATGGTTTGGCATCATCTCTAAAAATAGCCAAACAAGTACTGCTGCTGTCCAAAGGAATAAATATAAAGGACAAAAAGACAGCCAGTCAACTACAGTTGAAACACTTCTGTCAGCAGGAAAGTACACTAGTCCTTATATATTTAATATTCAATATTTCATTTATTCAATAACACATTCAATACTTCATTTAATTTTACTATATATACTATATATTCTATATTCTATATTCCACATTCTATATCCCACATTAATTTTATAAGAATATAAATAAAACATAAAAACAGACAGAGTTGGAATTCTTTTGAAAAATATACATATATATATACATATATATACATATATACACATATATACGCATACATATATACATACATATATATATATATATATACATACATACATATATATATACACACATATATATATATATATATATATATATACATACATATATACATACGTATATGTATA
>NC_068997.1:38393113-38393742 GCF_001194135.2 Octopus bimaculoides
ATATATACAAATAAATATATATAATCAAAAATGAAGATCCGACATAATCTGAGATGGCAATCAATCAAATGGTACCCAATGTGTGAGTTACTCCGAGAATTAAGATACTCAAGTCAAAAGGCCAGATAGATTAAGAAGGTCCGCGTGAATGTTTGATAATATTAAAAAAGCAGACCCTAAAACATAAATCAATAAAAATGCGAGCGACGTTCAAAATGAATGCTGTTTTGTCCCATCTTTCGAAACTACAATGCACAATATATTATACGTGGGCGTGTATCGGTGTGTATGCATGTATCTATATACGTATAGAATATGCTTTTTCTTGTATTTTTCAATGTTCAACTGAGCACATGTTTTATTAGCTCTTTCTGAAAATATTATGCACAGTCTCACTCCATCACTATATCTGTAAGATGCAGCATTAAATATATAGCAAGGTTTCATTTAAATTTAACCCCTGCTAAACGATGTAAGATGCATCCTATCTTATTCTTTACTTTGTTTTCCGTATATTTAGTTGTCGAACTAACTGCATATATGTGTGTGTTTATAAACACACACACACACACTCACATGTGTGTGTGTGTGTGTGTGTGTGTGTGTGTGTGTGTGTGTGTGTGTGTGTG
>NC_068997.1:38393752-38405570 GCF_001194135.2 Octopus bimaculoides
TGTGTGTGTGTGTGTGTGTGTGTGTGTGTGTGTGTGTGTGTGTGTGTGTGCGTGTGTGTGTGTATGTGTGTACGTACATAGATACATACATATATACATACATATAGTGAGATGAAAGGAACAGAGCGGGGGAAAGATAGAAAATTACAGGTTACGTAGCGTGCTAACTGATCATATCCGTAAACATATGCTTGTTGTATGTGCCTGTTCACGCGAATGTATTTGATTCTGGTCCTTTTCCGCATTAGAAGACATTGTGTTACTGATTTTGTGTTATTCTCAAACTAAAAGGATGTAGTTGCACTTAAATCATGGTTCCTTTAATCCATACAATGCTTTGTAAACAAAATTTAACAAAGTTGTTTCCACTTTTCAGAAGCAAGTGTTCAGTCTATTATAGAAGCACATCTGAATTATTTGTGATCAGGAGTAAATATGCATAATCAATACGAAAATTTCACATTATCAACATTATATTAACTCCTTTAATATTGATTTCTAATAACAGCACGAATTATTATAGGGTGGGGTATAATCAATAAATTCGAGCCAGTTCTTCGCTAGTACCTTATTTTATTGACCCTAGCAGGATCGAAGGCAAATTTGACCTAGGCAGGATTTGAACTCACCGTGTAAAAACATCTCAGTGATTTGCATTGACTATTGCTCAAATAGCAAGCAACATTGATTCTATGAGAATAACTGGAGAATATTAATGATGGTGATTGTTGTCAAGAGAGGAGAGAAGTCTAAGGGAAGTACGAGAGAGAGAAAAGCATGTGGTGACGGTGTAGGAGAAGTATTTTGTTGGTCGCTATGCCGACGATGATATTGAATCGCGATAATAATGTTGAGCAAGTGAACATGGATACTGCAATAATATGTAAATAACATTTCTTCTACTTCAGGGGATATCTCTATAACACCCTGGAGTATAAACAAACTTCTTTTTATATCATTGAAGTATCCATGTTCCTTACTTAATATTATCATAATTCATTATATCATCAGCATCGCAGTCAATATCGTCAGCTTCATCATTTGTCATGCAAGTACAGGTATCTATTCAGATGACCGACTGATGATTTGATAAATAAAAGTGGCGTATTAAAATGACTGAGTGAACTGGATGGTGATTTACAAGCAGAAACAAAATATAAATATAAATAGGGTTTATAAATTGGCCTCAATAATTAATGACTATAATGAACCAGTTCACTAAACAGGAAATAAACTGGCTATGCAAAGGTTAAATTACCTAGTTGTAATGATATACATAGAACATTTTTTTTAAATAACCGACAGTATTTAAATCTAGAGAAAGTAAATTCTAGAAATAATTTTTGAAGTATATTATAATGTGATTTCTGAGAAAATGGAATTATTCGAAAATACAAAGGTCTTATTATTATTCAGTCCATGATTTTACAGTTTTCCTATTCCTACTATTCTTTAATGTAAAAGAAAGTAAATACACTTTCAGAATGATTTCTGTGATGTATCGTTGTAAATGTCTCTTGAGTTATCCATGAAAATGATCGGTTTAGAATAAAACAAAATAATTGATTTTAAGGAAGAACAAATGTTTATAAGCAAACAAACGATCGAATTATCCTAAACAATATGTTTTTCTCTTTTATTCCCCAGTTTCATTTAAACGCGATAAACCGATCGTTTTCTATTCATTTTTATTGACAATATTTTGAGAAAGTCGGCCGTTTGTTTAAAAAGCAGAGAACTATGTTTCATCAATACTTGAATATAAAAAGCATTTAATGGAGATTGTCTGATTAAACTAATAATTCATTTGCCTTCTTCATTTGATCGACATATCCTTTCCCTGATGATGGCATGTTGATTTTGACGGGCAAGAATTCGCATTATTAATCATAGCCATTTTGTTCTGTGACAAACTATTTAATTAGGTTATTGTTTTATAATAACAATATTTCATGAGACAAGATAAAACAATCCAATTTCTCCTGAACATATTAGCATTGAATAAGGTATTGTAATTATATCATTGCATTATTCAATATCTAAAAGATTCAGTTTGCTGAAAATACCAGATGTAAAGTTTATAGTTCATGACTTTTATTTCCGATATACCTAATAGCAATTGTCCTTCTTTCATAAACACATAATTGTGAAATAGTGTTTAAAAAAGCAGTATTACTCAAGGGATATCCACCATTATTGTTCTTTTGTGAAGCCATTAAAAAAATTGAACAGCTTCAGTCACTAACTCAATATTCTCTTTCAATCAAACTATTGTAATATGCACCAGATAAGATTTGTACAATGAAAAGAGTTAGTCATTGAGCTGAAGAAGATGATTTGTTCAAATTTTAAATTCGCAACAAAATGTTAAAAGTGCAAGCAATAAATTTAAAGTGTCTGCGATATTTTCATTGAATAAATCTGTATTGGTTTTATTTTGTATAGCGGATCGAATAGACGGAATAGACGATTCCGTCCATAGGCGATTTGAATCGTGTGACGCTATATTACCAGAACCCCTATAGCTACAGTTAACCAAGATCTAAGTGTTTAATTTCAGAATGAATAATTTCTTCTGGATTAAAATCCTATAAAGGAAAACTAAAACTGCACTGTATTAACTATCATTTGTTTCTATCTCTATCATTGCAAATATTTTAATTTATATTCAAGAAACATATGGAGGTGCGTATTTCCAGAGGTCTTTAACAGTTGTTCAGTGAGACTAGACTAATTTTCTCAATAATGATTACTATTGTTTTATATATGATAAAAGTAATCATTATTTGGGGAGTTTCTCCTGAAAACAAGCACCCAAATTATCATTAAATCATATAAACTTACTCCATAAATCTTTTAACTGCAACATTTGCGAGTTAAACAAGGCAAGTAAGGTAATTACTATGGCCTTACCAAATAATGATTCATTTTAACTCTCCAAATAATAAAAGACAACTTTAGAAATGCTGGGTTTCTGCTTCAAGGCTAAACTTTACGTATAGCCATGTACCCCAACTTGACATATAAATTCATTAGCATGTGACGTCATACTATGTCCAGCTTTTTTCCTTAAACCGATAGCAATTTAAACTGAATATTTATTATACAAATCTCTCCCATTTTTCTATATTTTTCTGTTTGAGAAACTGAAATTACTGTTGGCTCGTCCTTTACTCCTCTTATTAATATTACCACTGAATCTTGGTTACACTTGCGATTTTCAGTGAACTTTTTGCAGGTTTCAAGTCAACTTTGAACATCTTATCCATACACATGCCTGTTATACGAGATATGAGCGACTTATATCGGGAGAAGACAGTGTATTGATTTCAAATTTTCGCACAAGGCTGGCAATTTGAGGGATATGTCAATTACATCAATTCCATTACTCAACTAGTGCATATTGTATCAACCCCGAAAATATGAAATGTAAAGCCGACCTCGACGGAATTTAAACTCTGAACGTGAAGACGAACGAAACGCCGCTAAGCATTTCGCCTAGCTTGCTGTCAGTTCTGCTAGCTCGCAGCCTTGAGGCAGTATATTAGTAGAACAATTACATATATATCATATTTGCCTGGTAAATTTATATTTTAGAATTGTTTTCATATATGAAAATTATATTATTGTAATTTTTACATAAAGCGATTCGGTAAGTTGGACTAATTCTATAAATAAGTTACTGGCATTTTTTGTTAGTTAGACAGTGAAAGAAAAGCAGTTGCTATGAGCTTTACAGATCTCTCCAAATAGGTAAGATAGATGTGGTTGAAGTTTAGTATAAATATCTGCAGGTCAAAATCTGCTGGAAAAATATGGTGAGTGGAAGGATTGTGTTTGAGAAAGCTGTGATTGGGAAGGCATTGGTTGTGATGTAAATACGTTTCATCAGTTGTTCTTACTGTTTAGTACCAGTTCAGCTCTGATCGAGGTTAACGAGCTAAGGCATCCTACCGTGACCATTCACTCTATTTTTCAAACAAAATGTAACCGAACTGTCAATGTGGTTTTCCAAAACAAATTGTAGGGTGTGATTTGAAGGAGGTTTAGCTGTTAATCTTACCAAGACAAGCGACCATGTAGTTACGTTTTTCGTTGGCTTGTGTTTTTTTTTAGTTTTGTATCAAAGGATGCAAAACTTAAGTATTTGCCAGAAATAAAATAATAGTGATTGTAACATTGGAAATCATAAATTAGTTGTAAGAGTAATTTAATTTAACAAAGAAAATATTTTCACTTCAGTGCCAGCAGAAATGGTCGACTTGATTTGTTGTTCAACTATTGTTAAAACCCCTTGATGTATAGACAATAAAATAAGATAGTGTTTCATAAACAGCTTGATCTTTTAACTATCTAAAATATAAAAATGTCATGTTTTTAATTTCTCCGAAAACATATTTTAAGTACTTTCATATCATTGCTAAAAAGGTATCATTAAAAAACAGTTTTAAAATATTTATCTAGAAATTGATTTAGCTATTTGCTTATTAAATGTCATTGCAAAGAAGTGGGTTTTTGGCTTGCGAAGTTTAATGATATTAGTTAAACGCGCATTTTCTGTATATCGCTGGTGAGCGTCATAGAGAGAGAGGTGTATTCGTGAAAAGCGGGAACTGCAGTGCAATTTCAATTCCTGGTAGAAAGCTATTCCTTTCATTTAAACTGTTAAGCATTTTGGGGATGTGAACAATATGCCAAGTCGAAAGAGAATGCATAATTTTTAATTTCTGTGGATTTATTTAATAGACTATGTGGTATACCTTCACAAGTATGCACCCCTCCACTTTGTTTTCTCATAATGTTTAGAAAAATTGATATTTTCTATGAACTTTTAAACAAATACACTTCAGATGGTGTAGATTCCGATTATATTTGTTGTAAAAAAATTCTTCCATGAGAAGAGAGTGGGGTTTCTGGAAAATTGGCTTTTGTCTGGGGAGAGAGGTTTTTGAAAATTCACACAAATGAGAGTTGTTTCCTCATAAATTTCAGAAATATGGGTATTGTTTAATGAAATGATCAACAGATACCTTTTAGAGTGTGTAGATTACAATTATATCGGAATTTTATGTAAAAAAATAAAAAGCATCAGGAGACTCGCACACATTTATACTGACACCCATCACATATATCTATTAAATGGAACTTGAAGTTTCTAAAAAAAAATAATGTGATGTGTTTCAGTGTATACATATGCGTATTCACCATTTTCTCATGTTAAATTCCAATATATTCATAATCTAGAAATTCTAAAACGTATTTGTAGAAAATTTCCGTTCCTCTTATGTATCCTTTACTGCGCCTGTTGCATTTGATAACGTAAATCAAATTTCTTGATACACAAGTGAAATGAATTTTTATGGTGAATGTTTGTTCTGATTTAAATTCGCATGTCGAGCTTCCCATGAACGCGATGCATATTCCTGAATTAGGACGGTTACATTTTTTAACTACTGGGACTGAATTTTTGGTAGGTTATTTAGCACTAGTGAGTAGGGTTTTTTAATGACTTAGGTTGTCATTTAATCAATTTTGTATGTTCTGAGTGCCTTTTTCGTGCATAGGTTGCTCACCAAGAGAAGGATATTCTGATGGACAATGTAACAGGTTTCTATGTTCCTTAGATTATGTGTTCATAAATATAGTAAAGTACTGAATGTATCAACGGTGTTTCTTGTTTTTCGCAATTCTTGGGTGCCTATCATTTTTATTAAGTTCTATTCGGTTAATGATTAAGGTAACCGAGTATTATCTTTCAGTCAAAATACTTTTGGCTACAAAGTCTATACGAATTCAATTAGTTTATAAGGAACAACACAAACGTCAAATATAATGTAAAATAAAAAAAGATAAAACTTGAACATAGCCGCGTTTATTATAAAACATATATAAGCAAAGAAAACAAAATAAATTAAAAAACAAAAGAATGTGCTTTGAAGACTTTTTTCATAAAATATAGTCTGATAATAGAAAGAAAAAGTGAATTAAATTTAATCATTCATGGTAAAATTTGAAGGTTTATATGTTTTTGTTTTTGTTTTTGTTTTTTACAAAAATTACTTGGTAATCATAGTTGGTCTCCCATTAATAGCTTTTGTGATCGTACTTGTTCTACCGTATTAGAAGCAGCAGTAATAGTGGTAGCGGTCGATTGATCTTTGTTGGCAATGTTGATATTAAGGACTGGTTCGTAATGGTAGGCTTTGTCCTCAGGAAAAGAGATAGTGGTACCAAACAAATGGGAAACCAAACAATAAAAATTATAAATTTATGAAAGAACTGTTAATGACAATACAAATCATACTATCCAGAGGACTTAAATTTACACTAATTCCTAGAAGACCTAATGAAAATGAAATTAAAAGCATGTAAATCTAGCATACCAAAAATTACAAAGGCGGAAAAATACATCAAGCATGCAAATCAATCACTGACATCTGCATTGATGTTGCCTCGCCAGATGATCTGAAACTTAGACTTATAATAGTTTGTCCAAATTGTGAAATCGTCTGAGTAATTTGATAGATATCCTACTCAAACCGTTTCTGAAACACATTATAAGCAGTATATGGGACGACTTAGTTATGCTTAATCACCTTCTGGAAACAATCAATGAACATCTCTGTATCTTTCGATATACTTAAATTCTGGATAATTAAAAATATTATGATGCACCAAAAATTATAAAAGTATGAGATCTCTTTTTTTAAATAGATACAAGAAAACTGGAAAAGTTAGTTCGACGATTGCTTCATTTTATTGAATGCAAGGATAGATAGATAGATAGATAGATAGATAGATAGATAGATAGATAGATAGACAGACGGGTGGGCGGACGGACGGACGGACGGACGGATGGATAGATGGATGGATACTTATTTTGGGGCTGAAACACACTCAAATTGTAACATTTGTGGAACATACTAGTACATGTAGATAAGCTAGACATACATATACACATACATATTCACTAGCTATCTACTAAACACATTATTGGATAAACAGAGGTAATATACTAATGTAAACTAAAAGCTCACATGTATAATTTGATAACGTAATTTAAAAGCCTGCCTTTTCTTGTGTCAGACACTACAGCAATGTGATCTATCTTTAAGACATATTTAAAGAAAAAGTTTGTGTGTATATTCTTTAGATTTAAATCGATATGAGAATTGAATTAAATCAGGGAAAGCAAGTAGAACTGGTAAAGATAATGGAAATAGAATAAATATAACTGGATATCATTTTGTTCTGCAATTTGGTCATAGACAATCATTAGTAATCTTTCAAAGTTTCTGACCTAGGAGAGAAATTATTTATTTACCTTTGCGTCTATATGAGGTTTCGATGCGGAAAACAATATCTAAAACCAAAGTCAAATACTTCACTATTGAAAATGCAATTTATTGAAATAATTTTTGAAAAAATTGGCGATAGTAACATACTTTTAAAGTCGAAATGAAATGTAATATATAATTGTCTACAATTAGTAGAAATTAAGACATGTCACTGCTTTTCTGACATTTAGTTTAATTTGGTTCCTTGTCAGTTCCATCAGTATTTCGTGGTATCAAATTATCAAGAGGGATTCAAGCATTACTTTTATGAATACAAACTGAATCACTTTTAAGATAGGTCAGCTAATCGTTTGCAGATTAAATAGGTCCCAAGCCTATTAACTATTTAAATGTTTCCTCTAATCCCATTACAACAAATGCATCAATAGCTAATTATTTTGATGACATTTCAGCGAAACTATAGCAGACTTGACTTTTATACACAAACAAGAATATTATCTGTTCATGCTGTTTTATGCTTTCAATCTTTAAATATTTTCCACGAAGCTTAGCTAAAGATTGCGTAAACTTATACGTAAGTAAATGCATTTGAATGTGAGTATAAATGCAAGGGTTTGCATGAATCCAAGCTCCTTAATTTTGTATGTGATAAGACGAAAGTCTCATTAATCATCGGTAAAGTAAACTTAACTGTTAATATTTATTTATTGAAATGAATATAAAGTAAAATCCAAGAACAGTCTATCATATGATAATTCAAATTTGGAAAATGCAGAGAGAATTGTGTTCTCGAATTCAACTTTTAATAATCAAATATGTTAATGGATTACTTCGACAAAGTGTCGAATATCAGTTTATCTCACACAAACGTCATACATAGATCCGATTACTCTGTTCTTCTTAATCAAATGAGTCGATCAATTTGTTAATAGCTCCATTAACATCAAATACTTCTCCAGACTATACTTATTGTGCTATTGAACTCGACATCGTAAATTCTTCTTTCAAAATAAGTTAACATGGATACCATTCTTTCTTATCAGTCACACTATATCTATACAAAAAATAACTGTGCATTATCAAAAAACTATTGGAAGGATTGACTATTCTGTTTTCTGATAATTTACAAACAGAAATGGATACTGTTGTAATCCAAATATCGAACTGTTATAACATCCACTCCGGTATAGTAGTATAGTTAGTTAGACAAATAAAGGCACGACTATCTATGACCGACTTCACCGACTCCTCGACGACTCGATTTCCTACGTCATAATCTTTGTAACGACTAACACATACCACTCGTCACGTGGGAGTGGTGTTCCACTATCATTATTATTATTATTGCTATTATTGCCATAACATCTCACCTTTTAAGTTGTTTTTTTGTCTCTCAGGGAGTGTAATTTTATTTCTTTTTATTAACAATAATTTTTATATTATCCCACCTCCCTTTTTTAGTTTTTTTTTTCCATACAGTTACAAATTTAATATTTTTTTCGTTTGGTATCCACTTCCAGGAACTCCATGCATTTTATTTTTCTTTAGCTTGTGTGTCTGGGTTCAATTATTCGTAGTGGCGTTGGTACTTGAAAAGTATCACATAATCATTCCATTAGTTCTTTAACTCTCTTGGGTTTGCTCTCAACGAATCTTTTTTTTTTCTAGTTGATTTACGTATCTTTTGTATGCCCATTTTCTTCCTTTCACCAAGTATAGCGTTTTTCCCATGCGTTTGGTAATTACACCGTCTTGCCAATTTTGTTTTCCGTTCTTAAATGCCATAACAAATACATTTTCACCAATTTTGAAATATCTTGCTGCATTATCCATTGCAATTTTCTTTCCTTACAAGGTAACAATTTGTCGAACACTGATTTTGTTTTCCTCGCGAACATCAGCCCGGCTGGTGACATACCTACTGGTGTGTTTGAATTTGGTGTCACTCGATATACTCTTAGGAATTGTGGTAGAGTTACCTCATCCGTGACTTCTTTATTTGCATTTCTTAGGGCTCTCTTGAACGTATCGACAAAGCATTCTGCTTGCCTGTTATATCTAGGATGGTATGGTGCAGTAGTTACATGTTCTGAAGCGAACATATTACAAAACATTTTAAACTCAAAAAGACAAAACTTGCGTTTCATTATCAGACACTATAGTGTCTGGGACGCAAATCTCGCAAACAACTGATGTAGAAAGTTTGTCGTAGTTGAGGAGGCTGGCTTTTTACACTTACAAATACTTCCTTAGAACTCAACAATGCGTAGTTATGTGAGTTTAAGCAATCGTTTAAACCCGTTCAAAAATCTGCACATACTCGTAACTTATTTTTCTTTTTAACGTAAACCGCACGTAGACTGCCCAATCAGAGTGGTCCGTCTTCTCGATTACTTCTAGACTTTCAAGTTCTTTATTTACCTGTTTTAGCACTGCGAACATTCTGTTTTGGCTTACATACAGGTGTTGCACTTTGTTTTACTACAATTTTGCTTTCGTTTTCTTGCAGCAGCCCACTTAATCCGAGAAAACATCTGGGAATAAATGTTTTATTTCAATCCCTCAGCCGCATTCGACCTTCGACCGTACCGACTATATTCCCACGCTTATGGGCGTATTCCACAATTTGAACATTTCCTCACACTCTGTGCCGAATAAATTTACTGAATTTTTTTAACACATATACTTTCGCCGTTTGCATTTGGTCACGAAATCTGACATTACACACAAATTCACCTACAAAATACAATCTTTTACCCGTCACACTATCTGCAACTTTGGTAGATTTACTTAATTTTGGCTTACCAATATACTTCCAAGTTTTTTCATTCACAGTGGTAATATCACTTCCAGTATCTAACTGCATTTTTATTCTTATATTTTCAAACATTTTCAATTTTCACATTTACGACTAACCTCTTTGTCACATTACCATTTTCTTTCGACAACATCTTGTTTATTCTTTTTTCTTTGTTCCAAAGTTTTGTCATCTTAGTTTTACAGTACACTTTTTCCACGACGGAAACATTCCGCTTTCTTAAATGGGTTTGCTTCCTGATTTTTGTCCTGTTTGTACTGTATTTTAGTGCACACTTGATTTCTATTCTGCCTGTTTCGCACTTGTTTCACTTTTCTCGCAATCTTTATGTTCAATTTTCTCTGAGTCATGTCTTAGATTTGCTATTCTTTCAGACTCTTCTGATACTTGTAAGCATGGGTTTGTTTCGGTTAGCGAGAATTCTTGTTCTTACATCTGCGTCTTTTTCTGCAGTCAGTCCCTGAGTAAATACCAGGCACTTGAACATATCTGGTGTTAACTCGTCCAGTTTGAACATTTTACATTCTCTGTTAACTCTACCAGCATGTGTCTCGTTGTCCTTTTCTAGGTTCAAACATTTCCAGCGTGTATTGAACAAAATATTTTGCACACGATATGTCTATTGTATTTCTAAAGTTTATGTCAGAAGGTTTTTTTTTCGGTAGTATGTAATTACTGTAACGCTCATGTTCTCCCGCTGCCAGTTTTCATAGGATTAGATGCGTTTTCATATCGTCATCCCAATCTTTGTACTCTTTATTGAAGATCTGTTCGAATCTTCTACAGTACGCCTCGAAGATAGTTCCGTCTTGTTCATACTTAAATTCCGTTATTGAGTTTGCAACATAATCTGGCGAGAACATCTTTTCAGTTTTTTTGGACGACTTACTATTCATTAATTGCAGCATTTGTTGCTGTAATGGTAATTGTTGTTGTTGTTGTTGTTATTGTTCTTCTACTTCTTCTTCTTCTTCTTCTTCTTCTTCTTCTTCTTCTTCTTCTTCTTCTTCTTCTTCTTCTTCTTCTTCTTCTTCTTCTTCTTCTTCTTCTTCTTCTTCTTCTTCTTCTTCTTCTTCTTCTTTTTGCAATTGTTGTTCTTGAAGTTGTTGTTTTTTATAACTCGAGCAAACCGGCCAACAACTCTTCCATAATTTTACGATTTTGTATATCGTAAAATTCGCACAAGAATCTTTTGTGAATTTCGTATCTCGTGAATTTCTTTAATCCTCGTAAGTTTGTTAATTTCTCGTCGTTACTTGTAATTTAAACGTCGGACTGTTATAATATCCACTCCGGTATCGCAGTATTGTTTGTTAGCCAAGTAAAGACACGACTATCTATGACCGACTTCGCCTACATCCCTGTCTTTATAACGACTAGCACATACCACTGGACACGTAAGAGGATTGTTCCATCATTATTATTATTATTATTATTATTATTATTATTATTGTTCAGTAGTTTTATTTTTATAACGTGCTTTCACTTCACTACCGAGCGCAGCTCTGTGCGCCTTGGGTATGTGCTGTGGTTTGCTGTGGTGCTCTTATGTTTACTGTATTGAAAGTGTTTTGCGTAGAATGTGTGCAGTACCCAGTAGTGCAATTTTCTGTATGTTATATATATTTGTAAGTCATGGTGTTTTTGTTATGTATTTGTCTGAATATTTTTTTATTATACCTAAGGCACCTACTATGATAGG
>NC_068997.1:38406489-38410093 GCF_001194135.2 Octopus bimaculoides
TCATTGACTCCTAAATACTTGTATGGTTGGCTTTCGGCTAGTTCTCTTATTTCATTGGCTTTATCTAGTGTTATATTGCTGCTTTTAACTAATTTTCCTCTTTTCAGGGTTGCTTTGGCACATTTTTCTAATCCGAATTTCATATCTATTTCCTTGGTAAAGCCGTGTACTGTCTGTAGTAGTGTTTCTAGCTCTTTGTCGTTTTTAGCATATAATTTTAGGTCATCCATATATAGAAGGTGGCTGACTGTTTTTCCGTAGCATTTGTAACCGCATCTAGTTCTATTTAGCAATTCTGTTAAAGGTGTGAGTGCCAAGCAGAACAGTAGTGGAGAGAGCGTGTCTCCCTGGAATATTATTATTATTATTATTATTATTATTATTATTATTATTATTATTATTATTATCATCATCATCCCTATAACAGATGCATATCTTAACATAAAACAGATTACTTTAGGAAGTTTAAACCGCTTAAGAGATTTCATGGAATAATTCCTCAAGTTTAATTGCCGAAAAATCTGTTTCGGGTTTTGGTCTTCGTCAGAGATTGAAGGAGAGAGAATTAGAGAAGGTGAGGTCATATGCAAATAAGAAAATAAATAATGCAATTATTGAAGGGAAGAAGTGATTTAAGTGCGATGTGGAGAGTGGAGAAAGTGATGTTATGAGAGGATCAGCAGACTGAAGAAAGAGAAAGAAGCTAGTGTTGTGGAGGAAAACTATAAAAGACCAATACCACAAGAATGGCAGACAGAAGGGTGTTCAGGTAGAGAGGAGACAGAGTAAGAAAGATAAATAAAGAGAGCGATAAAGATCAACAACATCTCAAAACTATTTTTAAAATGAAGGGTTTCATAGAATTTTTGATTTAAAGAAATATGGAAAGTGAGGCAGCCAGAAAGAAATGGTGTGAGCCGACTGCAAGACTAAGCATCAGAAAGAAAGTTAGAAATTGAAAATAGCAAGGAAGAAGAACAGGAATCTCAAATGAGGCAAGGTTTGCACCAAAAGCTATAGATAGAACACTCAAAAATTTCCTAAATTTCGGATTTTGAACAGTTGTAGCAAACATGCGTTCATAAATTTAATGGCACAAATACACATACTTGTGTACAGACATTGTCACAAATACAGTTACATAGAATATATTGATTCCAAGTTTTGGCCCAAGGCCAGCAAATTTGGAGGAAGGGTAAGTCGATTAAATCGATCACAATACTTAACTGGTACTTATTCCATCAACTGTGAAAAGAAGAAAGGCAAAGTCGACTTTGGTGGAATTTGAACTCAATATAAACACGAATGAAATGCCAGGAAGCATCTAGCCCGGTGTGCTAATGACTCTGCCAGCTCTCCGCTTTAGTTACATAGAATATATACACACATACAACATGGGGCAAAAGCACAAGATGAACATGAGATTCCTTATATTTATAGGTTTCATTTGAGCGACTATTGAAGATCTGCTGCAGAAAATACCCTCTTAAACTACCTCTCCTTTCTCTTCCATTCTCTCGCGTTACTCTTTCACTTTGATTCATTCATCGTTCACTTGCTGATAACCCTAACCAGCAACACGATTCACTCTATCTTTCTCAATCTTCATTCTTTGCAACGAGTAGCTTTACCGAACTCTTTCACGAACTTTCTTATGGACTAATTATTGCCTACGCAGGCTATCACTAGTTTCCAAGAATCTTGGATTTCACCCCAATTAACTTCAGTTTAATTTAGCATATGCATAAGATAAAACAGGATTTTAATTGGTTACTGCATGCTAAGTTAAAGTTATTACGTCTCTGTTCTTGATTCAAATATAATAAAATGTAACAAACAATTTACACGTTATCTAAGACTTTTTTTTAGTTCTTAGACCTTTTTTATGAGATTCGACTTAAGGTGAACAAAATTTTATTCCAGCTAATTTAATTGAACTCTTCTTCAAAGTAATCCAAAAGCAGAATTTTTCTTGAAGCCTTTTCATTGTCCAGCTCCGTCTCGTCTTTTTACTTAGCTGAGCTTAATTGAAATTTCAGTGTAACAGGCGAACGTAATCCACTTATCTGCTATCTATTGCTCTCCAATATATTCAGAAACTCCTGTTTGCAGACGTTGCAGTAACATCTATATTTATTTATTTATCTATCTATCTGTTTATTTATTCAGTTATTTATTTATTATTTCAAAGTTTAGCTTCTTCGAAAGAATAAGAAAGCAATACAGAGAGGTAAGAATATCATATTACGCATCCCGCTTTTTGGTTATTTTATAAATTTGATTGAACTGTAAATATAAACAAACATATGCACTGTAGTAGTAGTAGTAGTAGTAGTAGTAGTAGTAGTAGTAGTAGTAGTAGTAGTAGTAGTAGTAGTAGTAGTAGTAGTGGAGGTGGTGGTGTTGCTGTTGTTGTTGCTGTTGTTGTTGTTGCTGCTGCTGTTGTTGTTGTTGTTGTTGTTGTTGTTGTTGGTGGTGGTGGTGGTGGTGGTGGTGATAATAATAAGAACAATAATAATGTTAATGATAATGGTTTCAAATTTTGCCACAAGGGCTGCGATTTTGTGGATAATAATAATAATAATAATAATAATAATAATAATAATAAGTATAAGGCTACTGGCTGCAGAAATTTACACAGATGCATGAAAGGATCGCTGCACAACTGGATGAACGGCCTACAGCATGGTCATATCCCTACCTTGATGACAGGTAGACGAACGCTGTCATGTCTCAAGGATCACTTGAAAGTTAACGTGGCATCATATTTTCGACCGGTTTACAACTTATGTGGAAGCTTATGACCGGTGTTTTGGCGGAAAAGCTATATAACCGTCTACAAAGTAACAATCTACTTCCAGAAGAACAGAAGGGATGCAAGAAACAAAAGTAGAGCAACAAAAGCCACTTATTTGTCGATAAAATGATAATTAGAAATTGTAGACGCAGATTGACGGGACTAAATATGGCATGGTTAGATTACAAAGCATATGACATGGTACCACACAGTTGGATAAGTAAAAACAATGAGCATGTTTGGAGAGGCAGAAAATATGGGGGAAATGTTAATGAAAGTATGAAACATTGGAATGCTGAATTGATTGGAGGAAAACAAAAATCAGACGTGGAATATTTCAATGTGATAGCTTATCTCTTTTACTATTTGTACTGGCCATGATACCATTCAGTTTGATATTGCGATAGTTAAAATAGCTTACGATTTGGGAAAAGGATATGGTCAGATAAATAATCTCCTTTTTATTGATGATATAAAGATTATGTGGAAAATGAGAAACAGCTTGAAAGTTTTGTACGTACTGTTCGCATTTTCTCAAATGATGTAGGTATGGAATTTAAGATCGAAAAGTGCGCTATGTTGAAAATCAAGCGAAGAAGGTTTGAAGGAAGCCAAAATATTAAAATACTGAATGGGTAAACAATGAAAGCGGTTGAGAAAGCACAGTGGTATTTGGGAATACTGGAAGCAGGTGAAATAAAACATGAAGAAATGAAACAAATTACCAGTAGAGAGGATACAAGGAGAGTAACAAAATTGTTGCAGAATGTCCCAGGTTGGCACAGGAAGAATATATGAAACTAGTGG
>NC_068997.1:38410345-38424540 GCF_001194135.2 Octopus bimaculoides
AAGAAATGAAACAAATTACCAGTAGAGAGGATACAAGGAGAGTAACAAAATTGTTGCAGAATGTCCCAGGTTGGCACAGGAAGAATATATGAAACTAGTGGGACCCGTAGGAATTCCACAGGATGAAAAAGATTAAGAAAAGTTATTTAAGAAAGAAAGGATGATTTGCTTTTTATTCTTATTTTGCTGAGTAATTTCACTTCCAGTCACAATAATATATTACATGATTTTAAAACTTCCCTCTGCTGAGCACTTTATATCTCTCTCTTTCTCTCTACCGCTTCAACAAATCTTTCAGCCATGTAATTCCCTTCTTCGTGCCTTTAACATTTGTCTTTTTCACTTCACCTCTCACTTCCCCTAACCACATGAGTGATAGCATAATGCATCGACTGGCTGTCTACTCTCTTACTCACTCTCACATTCCCTTTTCCTCTCACTCACTCCACCTCCTCTCTAACAAACTCAAGCGTAAATTGTGAACAAACAGGTTGAAGAATGATATAGATTTAGTTCAATAAAAAAACTTTTTACTATCAACACACCCCGACCACCATCATCATCATCATTATCATCACAAGAGTTTTCCGTGACAAAGATCATTTCAGTTCAGTTCAGCTGTTTGCTTATATCTTTTTCTTCCTCTACTCTGACAATACAAACGCTATCTACCTCTCTCGCTCCCGTTATCTACTCCTCCCTCTCTTTCTCTCTCACTCACTCGCTCACTCTCTCTCTTTCTCTCTCAATGTAACTGTCTTCCCTGCTATCTCTCTCTATCTGCCTTTCTTTGATCTCACCACCAGAGCATCACCCTCTACTGAATATTGTATCCTAAACATATCTCTTTTTATTTACCTTTCTCTTCCCACGCTACAGCACGTCGTTAACACTTCTCTCTCCCTTTGTTCTTTTTCCCTCTCTTCTCTCGTCGTTTTTTCTCTCGTCCTTCTTCTCTCCCTTCATCTAATCACGGGATGCATTTGGCCTTATACATCTTCTATTTCTCCCTTACTTCTTTCTCTCTACTCACATTCCTACCCCCTCTCTCTCTCTCATTCACTCCACCTCTCACTCACTCCACCTCCACCTCTCTAACTAACTGAAGTATAACGAGTGAACGAACAAGCAGATTATAATGCAATATAAATGGTGGCTCGACTATGTAGTAAAAGTTTTAGACAGGAAGCTTTACAAGAAATGAGGATTTGAAGCTGGAGACACATGGTATGAACATCGGGTCGAAAGAGTGCTGGAATCGGACGATTGTAAGATTCTGTGGGACTTTCCTATTCAAACGGACAAGAAGTTAGAAAATAATAGACAAGGAAGAGCGACGTTGCCTACTAATTGATCCATCATGACCGTTTGATTCCAGGATCGTAAAGAAAGAAGACGAAAAGCGAAAACAGAAACTCTTTAAAATTTAAAATTGCTAGAATTTGGAATATGAAAATTGTAACGGTTGTGCCTATAATAATTGGTGCATTGGGAACTGTTACCAAAGATATAGACAAATGGTTGATGGAGATTGGAATAGAATGCTCTGTAGAACTTCTACAGAAAGTTTGTCTCTTAGAGACAGGAAAGATTATCAGGTGGGTCTTAAGCGCTTGAAAAACTATTGACAGATAGTGGATACCTAAGGTTACAGGTAGTAACCCGCTACCCACATAAATTCTACCAGGAATAAGAACGAACCTGAGTCAAATCAATGATAATAATAACATTAATAATAACAATAAGGATAATAATAATAATAATAATAATAATAATAATAATAATAATAATGTAGTAACTTCAACGGCAACCAATGAAAGTAGGGAAAAAATATTGGCAGCAATAGCTGTAGAGCAAAGCCATTACTTATAAAGTTAGACTCAGCGAGTGGCATGTTTTTCACGTTTAAAATAAATCATTTTCTTATAAAGCATGAAAAATAATACAAAGATAAACGTGTGTGTGTGTGTTCGTGCGTGTGTGCGTGCATGCACGTGTAAGTTTGTACATGTGCGTACACACACACACAAATATATATATATATATATATATATATATATATAATCTTTATTCCTATGGACAATAAATCTCCAAAATGAGATTTAAATAACAAAGTATTGAATTGCGTCTTAAATTTCAGAAAATTCCGATATATTTTCCTCTTCCGCTTAAATTGTGATCACTTTCTTTCCTTGAACTATATTTTCCAGACGTTTACTTAAACTCTTAATAACATAACCAAGTTCTTCAGTGGTTATGAGTACTAAGTGAATTTATTATCTGGAAAAAGAAGTTGTAGATATTGAAGCAATTGATCATTCACATTGTTTTGATTAATTTTAAAGCAAACGTTCACATCCGCTGTGTAGGTGATCTCCATAAAATATTTAGTTTATTGTTTCTGTCATAAACAAGTATATGAGATTGATCGTGTTTGCATTTAGTGGAAGATTTTTATGAGAATATTTCACTAATATTTCTTATGCTAGAATGTACATATATTCTCAACATCAGACGTAAGAAGTTCTTGCTACGGATAGCATTGCCTATTGAAACAACAAAAACGTCATGCCGTATAGGTAGTTAATATATAGATTGATTGTATCATAGGAAGGAAGGTAATATACTGATGACATTTAGCAGCAGTTGCTAATCGCATCTGTAATGTCTTCTACAGCTGTGTCATAATCAACATTTTCGGCTTTCACCGTCTCTTTTGTTCTGCAAGTTTAACATGTAGAAATCTCTTGTTCTTTGAAAACGTTTCAGTCGTTATCACTATTTCTGTGGATGGATGCTTCCAGTTGATGTCAGGATCTTGTGAATTTCAATTTCCACGGAATGGATTTTCCCAATAGTGCAGTTAAATATCTTAACTGTTGTTGCCAGTACTGGTACTGCAAAAGTATTACGAGATGTTTTCTTGTAAGGTGAAAACTCCAACTGTGCAATCTAGTGGTACTATCCTTTGGTTACTTTAACTTTATTTAAAGCACTTTCATATGATACATTTTTGTGCCAATACCTAAATATTTGTAGCATTTGCTGCACAGAAAAGGAGATAGAGAATGTCAATATAAATGATTTTCGTTTAGGGAGTGTTTATTTTTTCACGTTCAACTATAAAATATTCCTGCAACCAAAGCCCATCTCAGTATTAGCTGAGAATGTTATTTAATCCAACTGTGACTCGGCATTTTATGTTTCCAGTGTAGATTTGAAGATCATCGACAAAGAAATTATGGGTTAAATATATGTTTCTTGCTGTTGTAGAGCCTAGCCCAGTAGTTCCCAAATTTTTTCATGCTGCTACCCGTTTGCCACTCAGGCCACAAACACAGACCACTTTCTGTAACAAATTCAATTCAACTGTATCTCACAAATAAAACTTATCCTAATTAACCCATTATTTTGTTGTTTTTCCACCTGCGCCTGCACCGCCCCTCCTCCCTTGGCAACCCCATTATTACCACACTTCATTAAATGAAGTGTGGTAATATGTTTTCCACTGTCCCCTGGGAGCAGTACTTCCCACTTGGGGAACCACTGACCTAGCGTATAACCACAATGGTATGTGTAAAAGAAATGATAGTGAATTTAGTAGTAGTAGTAGTAGTAGTAGTAGTAGTAGTAGTAGTAGTAGTAGTAGTAGTAGTAGTAGAAAGAGAAGACCGCGTCTGTGGGGCCTAAGGCTGCATCGTGTTTGTGAGGGAATTTCTGAAGAGCCATTATTCTAAGATGCAAGGGCTGTAATGGTAGTTTGTGCGGGAAATGCGGTTGGACACGACATCGATGACGAGAGGATTACTGAGATTAGAATATCTGCGTGAAAGTAAAACATCTGACCAGTCAGCTGCAAGAAGCAATCAGTCGAGCGACTTTTCTATGGATGTTGTCTAGGATGTGCAATAGAACAGTCCAAGATGTAGAAGTAATACTCCAATGTAGGCGCCATCCGAGCTTTGTGGAGTATCAGCAAGTGTTGGGGCCTAAGGAATTTTTCTATCATTGGAGAGTATATCCAACCTTTGAAATGTGGTCTTAGCTACGTAAAAGATGGGCGTTCTGCTTGAAAGTTCACCGATGATAGTGATACGTAACATTAAGAGCAATCGCGAGGGCTTCAATTACGTATTATCTATATTTAAGAGTGTGAGATATGGTTATATTCTCTCTGTACGAGCAATGCTTGCGTCAATAATTTCTGTTGAATAAGAAAAATATGGTATGATCTATTGGTACACTTTCAAGATTAAACGTCATATTCTTTGCATCTGCCAACTAATCAGTCGCTACCTTGTTGGGTGTGCAATGGTCCTAGAGTAAAGAATTTAAACATGCATAATGTTTAGATTAAGTTTCTCCAAAATCAATGTATTCTTTCTTCGTTACAAGGTTTTCCCGTGACATGGGAATATGTGAATCCAGCCTTCTACAGTTCCCGTGATATGGGAATATGTGAATCCAGCCTTCTACAGTTCATTTTGTGGCAGTATCCCACCGTTAGATCTCTTCCTGATGTCTTATTACACAGCTTTTTCGCAGATTTAGTAATAGTTTTGGAATCGTTAATCTATGTTGTACTATTGATCATAGTACTATATTTGCTCATGGTACTTTATGGTTGAAATCCTTCCTTTCAATATAAATATATGATCTTCGTGAGAAAGGATTCTTTTAATAGCTGTTTGTCATCCTCCCTCTTGCGAATTATAAAAAGTAATTATGATTCGTTGGTGACGTTTATGTTTACGGAGTTTCTTGCTGAAGGACTTAAGTTCCAGCTTTGAGGTAACTAATTTCTCCACAAGAATGTGAAGTATAAAATCTTCGTACACTTTAATCAGCTTTTATATTAAGTTGTAGTTAGTATGTTGTGAATTTAAAGTTTGCTTTACACCATATGTAAATGTTCGATTCTGTGGTAAAAGGAATATTTTCTAGTTTTATCCACCAGAATTAAGTTATTTGATAACAACTTATGCCGCAAGAATTTCGAAAGCGTTGTCTAGAGTGATATCAGCTGTGTACGAATAGATATTGGTAATCAAACACGTAGTGTCACATTTTCATATTGTTTCTAGATCGTTGTTAGTTCTTAGAATTAAAGTGGTTGAGTTTTTTTTCCCCGATTTTCGTCAAAATCGGTCTGTTTGCCTATTGACAATTTCAACAATTTGGAAAAATCCTCTTCAAATAACAACTGTAAATTATATTTATAAGTTATAGGCATTACGGATTTATTTTATCAGAAGCACAAGTGGTGGCGATGAATTCAATGGCCCGTTTATTAGATTTATTGCTCTCTATTGTGGCAGATTTGGGCGTAACTTAGGTATCTTTCAGAAAATTGACTGATTTTATAACAACCGAAATAAAAATTATTTTCTGTGGTATATATAATAATGACAATGGATGATCACTGTCGCTCAAACTACTTTGCTGAGAACAGCTTTAAATTTGAGTGGTTTTCATCCCAATAAATTTTTAATGGCTTCATACTGCTGATGGGATTTTTACAGACTTTTTCAAAAGAGATATATTTTGATTTAAATGAAAAAAATATATAAAATTGACAGAATACTTTATTCATTTTAGATGGGATATAGAGATGGTAGTATTATTGATATTCTTTGTATTGTTGGTGTTGTTGCTATCAGTATCAGCCATGATCGTCGAAATGAAATACATTTTATATCATGTAGTCTGCGTGCGTATGTATGTATGTATGTATGTATGTATGTAAGGTGTGTATATATTATGGAAAGCCGCTACACTGGGTTAAGTATTGTCTGGTAAGCAGAACTCAGCATGTTGTAATCGACGCAATCCACTCAAGCCCAACAAAGCTCGCCATTTATATCCCCGTAGGTATTGATTTGGGTCCACTTCTCTTCATTGTACAAGAACACGTTACAAATAGCATGCAACACTGCAAAACAGAATTGCTCACTAACGACTTTAAGCTACTGAAAGTTACCAATGATTGATTAAAACTCCAATCTGATCTACATGCTGTAAGCCAATGGGCGGAATAAAAAATCTGAACTCATATACTTTGAAGAGGGACAATCGCTTTGACATCAGTCAGTATCAGAGAGCTCGAAAAGGCGACGAGCTAGTAGAATCGTTAGCATACCGGACAAAATGCATAGAAGCATTTCGTCCATCTTTACATTATGAGTTCAAATTCTGCCGAGTCGAGTTTGGCTTTCATCCTTTAGTACTCGACAAAATAAATACCAGTTGAACACTGGGTCGATGTAATCGACTTACCCACTCCCCAAACTTTCTGGCCTTGTAGAAACATTTGAAACTAATATCAGAGACCTTGGTGCAATTGTTAATTACAACCTCTGCTGGAGAGCTAGCATCAACAATTAAGTTACAATGAGCTCTTGGATACTCAAAACTAACTGGTGTCGAGAGTCAAAATGTCATCGTTCTTCTTTTCTCTTCTTTTGTACGGTTACACTTTGAATTCTGTTCCCTCCTGCAGTTTTCCGTGCTAAACAAAACATTGTGAAAATTGAGGCTAATTCAGAGAACATTTACAAAAGCAAAACGATAAATGGTATGATAGGCTTGTTTTATTGGGAACGTCATAAAACACGCAAACTTCATTCTTTTCAACGCTGTCTTGAACGCTGTAATATTTGTGCAATGTAGAAAATATACCAACATATCCCAAATGCTTTTAACATAGAAGTTTTAAAATCACCCAAAATTGGGACCTTGTGCCATACGCCCCCAACAGATTCACAGCACATATTGCAACACAACTATTTTGCCTCAACTGGCCCTAGGAAGAAAACCTTAAACAGTACCTGGATGAATTCTTCCAAAGAATACCAGACAAACCTGACTAGATTTCAGTCAACAACAAATAATTCGTTACTTCAGTGGGCTATGATGACACAAAACATAATGGATTTTACCAGGTGGTATTATTAAGTCAGACATATTGATTTCAAATTTTTGCACGAGGCCAGCGAGTTCGAGAAAGAGGATAAGTCGATTACTCGACTGGTACTTATTTTATACACCCCCGAAAGGACAGGATAAAAGGTAAATTCGACCTTGGCAGAATTTGAACTAAAATCATAAAGACGGACGAAATGCTGCTAAGCATTATGCTCGGCATGCTAAGGATTCTTTCCATTCACCGCCTTAAAATGAGACATAGTATTCACCGAAAAATACCTAAGTTTTGAGTTTGTGTGTGTGTGTGTGTGTGTGTGTGTGTGTGTGTGTGTGTGTCCATGTGTGTGCATGTATGGATATTTGGATATTTATTTTAAAATATTTGGACATTATTTTAAACACTCAACGTATTCGTTATTCAGCACTCTACGAATTCGCAGTTTTCTACACCTTAAGATTGGTATTTAATGTAGTGATACCATAAAATGCAACCCATTGCTGCAGGGAATCCTAGTTTCTACCATTGGAAAATAAACTGGTGTGTATTTTCGCAGTTTAACGTAGAAGACACCGATGAAGATATCACTGCAGCATAAGTCTAATATCAATTATAATCGTTTGTTTCAACACACTCCATTTCGAACCCCATTACACATAAATAATCATTTAAAATAAATTACACAAAACTTGCATAAAATTATGTATGGTTGAAATAGTGAAGAATGGCACTTCTTCAGGCGTTTACTAAACTCAGCTACCATACATGATAAGCGAAAGGGATATTTATCGCTGCTTATATATTCAGAGGAAACCAAAACAACTGTTTCCTGTAACCTAGTAATTAATGGCTTCAAGTTTTGGCACAAGGCCAGCAATTTCGGGGGAGAAGCTAAGTCGATTGCATCGATCTCACTGCTCAGTTGGTACTTATTTTATCGATCCTGAAAGGCAAACTCGACCTCTGCGGAATTTGAACTCGGAGCATAAAGACAGACGAAATACCGCTAAGCGTTCTGTTAGACCGCCGCCTTTAACCTAGTAATTATTAAGTAATAGTCCTTGTTGGACTTCAATAATTAGTTAAATTTTAATTGGAAATGCTTTTATTGTAAATTTTAAATTTTAATATTTTTATTGTAACTTAGTACTTCTTAATACTAACTCAGTTATTACTTCTACTGGACTATGATATTAAATCTTAAATTTCCCTTTTTTAACTCCATTAATGTTTTAATTCCTATGTCTTCAATTTGGTTGAAATCATTTTAAACATTTCGCTTCACATATGTTCCGTTTTTACCATTTTTACAAACTCCTCGTTACTAAAGCATTAACATGGTGTCTTTAATGACTGATAACTGTCATTTCTTACTTAGCTGTGTCCTATGGGGAAGGCGATGGCGAAAGTCTGTTTCTCTTGAATAATATTAGGGTCATAGTAATTATACAGGTTGCGCAAATATCTCATTAATTCGGAGTAGATATTTTGAATTTTCACAAATCCTTCGCATTAATAGCAACTAATTTTCATTTGTGTCAGCAATTACTTTCTTCTGTCTTAGACCATTATTCTTCGTCTCTTTTGCTTGCATTTTCTGAAATCTTGACAGTAGTCTCTCATATTCGTAATGTCAAAAGCATAAAGCCACCAAGAATATGTATAACAGATTTTGATGATGTAAAAATATTGGTTTCAAATTTTGGCACATGACAAGCGAATTTGGTGGAGATGGGATAAGTCTATTACATCGACTTCAGTGCGTAACTGGTACTTATTTTATAGATCCACCCTCCCTCCGAAAAGATGTAAGGCAAAGTCGACCTCGGCGGAATTTGAACTCAGAACATAAAGACGGACGAAATGCAGCTAATCATTTTACCCGGTGTGCTAACAATTCTGCAGCTCACTGCCTTAGATTATGCAAAAAAAAAAAAAAAGATTCAGAAAGATTTTCAAAATTTTCTGTATTCTTCTTTCCCTTTCTTTTTCTGGTAGAGTGGGTGGGGTGGATTGTGGTAAACAAGAAAGATTCCTGATTTAACATCCAAAGTGTTTTCATAACCTTTTAGTACTTTTGATACATCACTATTCTGTATTCAGCTCCCGCTAATGAAAATGTTATTAGCTGTGGAGTCATTCGACCTGCTACACGTAGCAACTATATATCTTTTAAATCGCCTGGGAAAAAAAAGGATACACTAAATTCATACATCCTAGTTTCACTGTATCTGGAACCAATAAGTTATTACAAGTAAAATACATTTGATCATAGGTCTTGTCGATAACGGTATTGTCTATCATCGCGCTAAAATCGCCAAAGTACTGGACATTTACACGAGAATATCGGCCCCTGACAGAAATTAACCATGATTAGACGTTAAAAAGTATTAGTGACGAACATAAATTTTAAGTTTTTGAACTCTTAAAATGTATTACTAAAAAAACAATGTTTTCTTGTTTATTGCTGCGTTTTGCTTTCTGTTCGTATATTTACCAACAACCAATCTTATGGAGTTTGATTGTAATGTTCGAAAACTACATGTGATACATATTTCTTTTTCGATAAGACAGTTTGATTATCTATGAAATAATGTGATTTTTAGTCACTAAGTTAATACATGGCACCAAAAAGCTGCACGTACTATTGCTACTTAAAGAATAAGTACCTAAGTTTTGAAGCAAAGAAACGATCTTCCTACCCGATAAGATTCAATTATATTGCTCTTATGCTAGAGCTCAATCGACCATTCAGAAATATGTATTCAACAATATATTTCAGCATGTCCACTACTATTTTAATTAGTTCAGGTCGATTACTAAAGCAATTTATAATGTAACCATAACAAAGTCTAAGAAGATAAAAATCTTTATAGAAATTCCTGAGCCTAAGTTTTCTTTTACTTCCTTCTCGACATCTATGATAACGAGTTATTGATTTGAGGCATTCATTAACCAGAATACAGCAACTAGCTCTGTTTTATATGTCTGCAATTTAAAATGAGTTATAGCAATATTGGTTTGTACTTTTCTGTTACTTAATCTTTCATCTTTCGATCAATATTACACTACTATAAATTTCTCTTCTAATACTCTTCATGACAGAACAGTAACATAGAGGATAATAGTATGGAAACACTGCATTAAAAATAATAAACCTGATTTCTCAGTCAAAAACATTAAAAATTATGCATCTGAAATCTAATAAGGAAAGCACACAAATCACTTCGCTTAGTGCTTTTACGAATATTGAAATGACAAGGCAAGAATAAGTCATTAATACACAATATAGTATCAAGTACAATGATATAAAACGTATACAAATACATTAAACAAATAATAAAAGTATCTAGTTCGAAGAAGTTGATACCTGTGAAAGTGACTTTGTGTACTACAGTTTCATAACAATTTATTATATGGACAGGCATTTGAAAATAAATCAAACCGAATATATTAAATATTTTTCCGTGATTCTGCTTATTATAATAGTAGTATAAAAATAGTAGTAAAAGTGTATAAGTGTCGTCATCCACATCCTTCCTCCTCATCATTATTGTTATTATGATTACCTGAAAGTTATCGATTTTATCGCTAGAGACTATATGAAAGCAAGTGATGACATGTTCTAGATAATCAATACCTGTATTCTGTTATGTATACCTGTTTTCTCTTATGATTTTACTTGTTTTGGTCTTTGGTGTTTGGTTATGATGTGCATTGCTTTGAAGGGTTTACGAGATCAAATCTATTCCAGTACCTATTTGAAGTTAGATATTTATTCCATTAGTCAAAGAAAGTTATCTTGCAGTGAGCGTTAAATACAAGCGCGCACACACACACACACACATACACACACACACATACACACACACACACACACACACAGAGGATTGACTTCCACATTAAATTTTACTCTCAAGGTATTGGTCGGTTCGGGACTATAGTAAACGACACTTGCACGTGGGGCCGAGCAGTGGAACAAAACTCAGAACCATGTGGTTGCGAAGTGAACTTCTTAACTACACAACCTTGCCTATACTTTACCTAGAAGACACACATAATAAAATTACAAGTTGTAAGTTACCTAGATTGATAACAACAGTTTGTGTCGTAAAAACGGACATTATTAGACATACATCAGCTACATATTATGAAAAATTTATCTAAAATGTATTTGATTTTCAAGTCCAAACTATTAAGGGTAAATAAATAATCCAAAAAGAAACTGAAATTTTTGTTTAGAAATTCTATTACTGGTGATTAGTATATAATGAACAAACTTTATCGCCACAATGGAGTCGAGTAAGAGCACACTTCCCAAGTATATCTCAGATCATTTTGGCCTAAATTCTGTAGCAAAAGGGAAACTAGAAAGATTACGACCCAAATACTTTATTGTTGAATATTGTCAGAAATAGATACAATGCCAGTATATTTATTAGTCCGAATTTTTGACAAATATTGAACGAAAGCACCATAATGGAAAGACATTAGGAACAAATCTAATAATTACATACTAATATTGGGGCTTTTCAGATATCTACTCATTTCTGTATTCAAGGTTAGGATTGAAGAAACTGATAGACCAAAGTAGCATCGTGAATGCTAGATGAGCTCATATTTTAAATGCATGATTTGTAATCTCAGTCGAAGCTACTAAACACTTCTTGACCAAAAAATTGAAGCCATATTCAGTTTTGCCACACATTTGGCAGATACGTAAAGGATGATTGTTGGCATATAAACTTGAAATATAAACTTTTAAATATCCCAATAGAAATGCATGCCATTAACATTAAACCCGTAAAATCCCTAACTTCAAATTAAAGCTCTCATAGAAATAGAGATATTGACAGAGATTTTTTCGATATGAAAAGAACAATAAAATGTCTCAAGGTCAGTTCAATTCAGACAGTTTCTTATGGTATTACTCATATAGCACCTATCAAATAACATCATTGCCTGGCCCTTTTCTGTTTTAGCAGAATTTGCTATATGCATTGGAATGCTTGCTGTATATAGCAAGTAATCTGATTACGTGTATTGTATGAGGATAACTGGCATCTTTCCTCCCGCCAAATCACGAAGGCTCTGATTAGGGTCATAGAGGCTCTCCTTACCCACCGGACTCATTTACCAAAAATAAACAACAGCAAAAGATGAATATATCAGACGAGTGCTCAAAGATATTGAGAGAATATCTTGCAAATCAGGAGAGAAATCTTCAAGAAGTCGGCACATAATGATATCTGATACAACTCAAAGATCTGAATAAGAAATACTCTGAATGCTAAGAAGAATTTATGCACGGATATGTTAACAAGTAATTTGCGAATGATGACGCCAACCTTGAAAAAAGAGCATAGATTATCATGAAGGTGCGGCAGCTACATAAAATAATATACTAGGTGCTGTGCTTTTGCAATCCAAGAACCAGAGATAACTATAAAATTCTTGTTGAATAAAAGAGATTTGAAGTCGTTAAAACCTTAAGATGAAACCGAATGTATTGATACTTCGGGGAAAAATATTCTTTTCTACTCGAGGCACAAGACCCGAAATTTTGAGGGAGGAGGCCAGTCGTTTAGATCGACCCCAATACGCAACTGGTACTTAATTTATCCACTTCGAAAGGATGCAAGGCAAAGTTGACCTCTGCGGAATTTGAACTCAGAACGTAAAGATTGATGAAATACCGCTAAGCATTTCGTCCGACGTGCTAACATTTCTGCCAGCTCACCGCCTTTCGGGGAAAAATATAGTATTAACTTGCGTATGCACCTTGATATTCCAGCCAAAAAAAAAACAATGTACAATAACTTCTGGAAATAAATAGCAAACTACTATTGACATTGAGTACATTTACACATTGTAATGCAAGAACTCAGGGGAAATTGGCGGTGATCAGCGAAGGCAGCAATTAGTCAATAAGAGATTTTAGAAGAGTTCGAACTGTTTACTTGCTGTGAGAAGAGTTGAAACTAACCTTACGCTTCGCCTGAGAGTGAAGAAAACAAAATGTCAACAATGAATATAGGTTGAATACTTCTTTCACTCCGTCAACATGCACATATGCCCTGTATAGATATCTATGACAGAAATAAAATATCATTCTATTGTTGAGCTCACCTTATATGGGAGCACTTTAGATGAAGTTACTAGCAGTAAGTATATTTATAGACAACTGTTTCTTGCAACATAAAATGTTGTCTGTCAAAATACCTAACAGGTATAAAGTGTACGCAGACAACGCTTTCAAATCTTACAATTTCCTGACTGGGGCAGCACAACGCTTCGTACTGTCATCTATGTTTTTCAACCTATACCTACTCGCTTTTCTCATGCCTTAAAGCATATATATTGCCTTATGTCCAAAGATCACACTCGTAACCTTCCACTGTTCTGCATACATAGCTACACAATTCAAACTTAGTTTACTGCCTTCTTCAATCTACATGAATACACTGCAAGCACTACTTACTGCCACCAGCCTACGTCAATATACCGGCACCAAAACCATCTCCCAGGCAATGTACCGCGAAGAAAAATGCGTTTTCTGGACACACTTTCATGGATCCTACAAAAAACAACATCGTTATTACAGTTACCCTTTCCCAATATCAATCCGTATTTAGCGAAACCCCTCAACGTATTTAAGCACTTCTTTAAGAAAAAAACACAAAACGCTGACTAACAAATTAACCTCACTGGTTTAATTTTGTCAAAATGTAAAATTTTATGTTTTTTTCACCGCCTTAGTGGTCTCTTCATTACAAAATCAACAAGTACGGTGGAATCTAAACATATTAGTGTCTCGAATCCTTTCACATACTCGTGAAATAATTGAAACGATATTAGTCATTGAATTAATGTTTCCTTTTCCAAACATTTCAAACTGGATTTTTTACGCTCACTTCATTTAATATATTAACACTAGCAAGGCGGCGAGCTGGCAGAAACGTTAGCACGCCGGCCGAAATGCTTAGCGGTATTTCGTCTGTCTTTACGTTCTGAGTTTAAATTTCACCGAAGTCAACTTTGCCTTTCATCCTTTTGGGGTGAATAAATTAAGTACCAGTTGCCTACTGGGGTCGATCTAATCGACTGGCCCTCTTCCCCAGAATTTTGAACCTTGTGCCTAGAGTAGAAAAGAATGTGTTAACACTAACTTAACTGTCAGGTTATCAAACTTCTACGATATTTATTGCTTCTCCTCTCAAGTCTCGTCATTACTGTTTGGTTCCGGTTTAATTTTTTTTATTTTTGAATATAT
>NC_068997.1:38424739-38426385 GCF_001194135.2 Octopus bimaculoides
ATATATATATATATATATATATACATTTATAAACATAATTAAGGGGTCAGCAACAGTTGTTTCACCACATACCGAAGTTCAGAAATAACAGCTATATATATATATGCATGTATGGATGGACGGATGGATGGATGGATGGATGGACTTAATTGAAACTGTTTATCTTGCAATTCAAGTTTTAAGCCACCGTAATCTTTAGGCAAGAAAACTGGGGGATCTGTACTTGTTTGTTGTATGTATCAAACTTAATGAATATGTTTGTTTTGTCAATTAAGTATTTTGCCGCTTAATATTTTTTTAAATTTAGTGTTTCTGTTTTGAGAAAATCTCATAGCAGTAATTTACAATATCCCGAACTTTTGTTAGAAAAATATATATAATAATCTCGTTAGTTTAAGTATATAGTATTTCATTCTCGAATGATTTTACATTTTCCTTCATACTGTAATAGCTTTCAGCATAGTGAAAGATATAAATAGTGCTAACAGGAAATACTGTTTCCTTATATGTTTGAGTAACAAATCAGCGAAGCAAAACCTTTCGAGTTGCACACCCAAACTATGTAATGAATATTTTATAGTACTGTAATATCCGTGGAGGAGGATGTCAACTCACTTTTACATGCCTTCGAAACTAAAAGGATGTGCATAAAAATTGTTTAGGCGTGTTGACAAAATATTCATAAAACAAACAAAAAAGAAGGATTGTTGGCAACGAAAATCGATTTTCTAGCAACCGTCAAGTCTGTTTCATATGAATAGTTATTACGGTTGATCAAGACACTTGTATAAAATACCATTTAACCAAATAATAACGGAACGAAAATATAGAAAGTAGATTTACTATTTTCAATGGATATCAGGAAATATATAGAAAAAAATTAATTTCCTATTAAACATTATATTCTCAAATTATTTCAGTATTCACGAACAGAAAAAATAAAATGCGTCTACTTTAAAAGAAGCAGTTTTATAGAAAGAAAAAAAGAACTAATTAGACCATCACTGTAATTAATGTAATTCACATTTCCAGCACAGTTTCTGATCCATTCCAAATGAAATAAGGTAGTCAATGTTGAAAAACATCACTAACGCTAGATTTAATGGCAATGCTGTTGTCAAGGTGACTAACAGCTGAAGAATCAAACGAAAAAGCAAAAGTTAACGAAAAGCAATGCGACACCATTACTTTAAGAATATATGGCTGGAATGTAAAATCTATGAAACGACATTAGATTGCATAAAACATTCTGAAAGCTCAGCAAATGAAAGAATAATAATTATCTATTTCTTAATCAGTCGAGTTAGAATCATGCAGATTATAATTGCAGGCATGTATGAAAGAAGTTGTGCGGGTCTTCGTGAACTTTATATATTAACAATTATCTTCTTAAGTCCCTCGATATTCCAAAATTCGATATGAAATGTTCAATATTTTTACGAACAGGCATAGGAGTGGCTGTGTGGTAAGTAGCTTGCTTACGAACCACATGGTTCTGGGTTCAGTCCCACAGTCCCACTACGTGTCACCTTGGGCAAGTGTCTTCTACAATAGCCTCGGGCCGACCAAAGCCTTCTGAGTGGATTTGGTAGACGGAAACTGAAAGAAGCCCGTCGTATATACGTATGTATATATATATATATATA
>NC_068997.1:38427842-38436841 GCF_001194135.2 Octopus bimaculoides
TTGACAACCGATGCTGGTGTGTTTAGCTCCTCGTAACATAGCGGTTCGGCAAAAGAGACCGATAGAATAAGTACTAGGCTTACAATGAATAAGTCCTGGGTCGATTTGCTCGACTAAAGGCGGTGCTCCAGCATGGCCACAGTCAAATGACTGAAACAATTAAAAGAGTAAAAGAGTAAAACATTCAATATTTCTTAACTCATCTTTCTGAATTTCACAATAACTTCATGGTAGGCGCTAGTATCTGTATTTCCATCTCTGAGAGCAAAAAATAATGACGATTAAAGAAGTTTGTTCAAAAATTGCACTTTCAAGCTTCTGAGCATAAATAATGTTCTTTTTTTTTTTTTATCTGAAAAGCTAATAAATTATGGAAGGGAATTTGCGACTCATAAACTAAATGATAATAGTGATCAATTAACTAGAAAAATGGATCGATGTACATGTCTGATTGTAAACTAGAAAATGTGACCGTGATGAAACGTGATATTATATTTTCCATTTTCTTCTCGAGACCATCTCAATTTTTTTTTAATTTCCCTTTCTTTTTCTTTTTTTTTTTTTTTTTTTTTGTATTGAAACGGAAACAGGCCAAGACTTGATTTGAGAATTACATTCAGTTCCGTATAATTTCATTTGTTGTATGGTAAGTTTTTACCTACATTTCATCTGATAATTTGGGGCGAAATTATATCGTACTGATAAAACATTCAAATCAAGTCTGGGCCTGTTTTGGATAAACAATATCATTAGATAATTTTATACAAGAGATTTTATAGTTTGTCTGCATTTCTGAGATAAAGGATTATCGTAGGGATAATCGATACATTTGCAGAATGTCTTTGTCTAACTTGTTATATTCACAACGTTTTGACCGTTGTAGTTTCTAACATTCTTCAGGTGTTTGTCACATTATCGAAATTTTTTATTCCGTTGTCCACTGCAAAGGCACTCTCCTACATAGACAGTCTGTAAAAGTCAACATCAGCAAATGCAAGTTAATCATCTCTGATGAAAATTCAAAACAAATGCCTCAACTTCGCAACAAGGGTGTAGCTTCTAAAATAACTAATTGAGGGCTGACAAGCTGAAACGGAAAATGAAACGGAAAATGAAAAGCAAGCACTGCAGAAAGCTAAGTATCATAAGATAGGAAAAATGGCTACTAAAATTCTGCATAAAGATACCGGTATTATCATATTGTCAGCAGACAAAGACAATGTATCGATGGTAATGAAGAGAGAAGAAATACTCAAAAACTGGGGCAAGTCTAGTTAAGGCAAGTAACTGAAACAAGTTATAGAAAGATCTAACTCTGATACTTGAAATCTGTTACAGATCCAGAAAATTAACAAATTGAATGAATGCAGCCAGCTGAATCAACGTTACACTAGACTACCACATATGTACAATCTCCTCAGAATTCACAATGGGGGTATTTAGCTAAACCTATCAGCGGTAGTCAGCGCGTAGCATATATATCTACTGAACATTGCAGATATGGGTCTTAAATTTTGGCAAAAGGCCAGCAATTTCGGGGGAGAGGTAAGTCGATTATATGGACCACGGAGCTCAAATTTCATTTATTTTATCGACCCGGAAGTTATGAAAGGCCAATTCGAACTGTGCAAAACTTGAACTCAGAACGTAAAGACGGACGAAATGCTGCTAATCATTTTACCCAGCATGCTAACGATTCTACCAGCTCACAGCGTTAGTTATTGTAGATATTAATCAACCAACTAATACGCAAACCTCAGTCTTATGTAAATGTCTACAGAAAGTTCAGCCTAATTTATGAAGATGATTCCATTCATTCTGATTTGATGACTAGTTTGGAAATTACGAGATTCTTCGTCAAGGTTCCTACGGTAAGGTTCTGTCGGCAGTTCAGCTTAAACTGGAATCGGATCCTTCCATTGGGAAACATACCAGTGTCTCGATAGGTAATCTAGAGGTGATAATGATATTCTGTGTAAAAATAATCTGTATCGGTACGAAGAAGGATTAGCTACGGATTCACCATTATCCCCAGTGATGGAAAACATAATGGACTAGTTTAAGGAAATTACTTTAAGAACATATCCATACTCTATATTCACTAGGGAGAAGCGCAAGTACAGCTAGAGTAAGTGAACTTAATAAGACCTTCAGTAATTATAATAGAAAAGAAAAAGAATTAAACTGGCCTTCTTGGATTCACAAGATCCGTTTGTTGCAAAGCCACATTTACTGAACAGATAACATCGAGTAAAACATTTATTGATGTGTGTCGGAGTGAGACATTCATTAACAATAGATTATCAAGCTATGAAATATCCTAACAAACATAGCATCAGTTTTAAAAAGCAGAGATATAAAGGTTGAAGATATAAATCAAAAAACTGCCACGATTTGTGTACTTTAAATTAGAAGCATCGGAAAACTTTTACAAGATATCTTTTATTTATTCCAGTCATTTGATTGCGGCCATGCTGGGACAGCGCCTTTTAGTCGAAGAAATCGACCCTAGTACCTATTTTTAACCTCGTACTTATACTACCAGTCTCTTCAGCTGAATCGTTTGAATACGGGGATGTAAACACACCAACACCGATTGTCAAGTGGTGGTGGTGGACAAACAAAGACACAAAGACACACACACACGTACGATGGGCTTCTTTCAGTTTCCGTCTACCAAATCCACTCAGAAAGTTTTGGTCGGCACGAGACCGTAGTAGAAGACACTAGCCCAAGATACCATGCAGTGGAACTGAACCCGGAACCATATGGTTGGGAAGCAAGCTTCATATCACCCAGCTACGTCTGTAGACAATACATCCATGACAACGTTGAAAAGCAAGTCTATCTTCAGGAGACATCTTCCCAAAACTTCTATGATAAAGAACTGTATGTATTCCATCCCACGCAGTTATGAGAATAAATATAAATGTAAAACTATCCCCTACCCCGAATAAGAGGCTAGAGGAACTTTCTGAGTTGCATTCTAGAGACAGGAAAACAGAAAAATCAAGTATAGCTGTTCATTTGAGGAAGGAAAATTAAGGTCACCAAACCTCCGGAAGAAAGTCAAGCTAATTGGTAGGAACAATGACAGAAGATTAGACAAATGAAACAATCAGTGCATACACTGTTTTGAAAACCTCCTCAGTAGAACTAGTATGGGGATTAAATCCACATGGGAACCATTAATTAAGAACATACATTAAGACTATAACCATAAATAAATTAAAACTCCTAATTTCTATTACCTAATTGTTCCATAAGTCAATGTAATAGAGAAGGTAAGCGTTGATTAAATTTTAAAAGTAGCGGTTTACCTAGTGGGCGTAACTTTAACACTTGGCTCATATATACTTCAGTGGAACGAATTTGCATAAAATCTGAATCGTACGCTGATATATTTGGAGTGTCCTCATCTTGAATGTCACAGTCACAACATTTCGAACCTCTTAAAATGTTTATCGTATTTAGTAATGTTATCGGAATTAATAATTAATGTTACTGAGGCAGATTTTTCTCACTCTGTTGTCTATACCAGGAATATTCTCATATTAGTTATTCTCATAAAAATGGTATTGCATGTTCGTTCCACTGAAGTATATACACCGAGTTTCCTCTATGAATCTTAAAATGAAATTTCAAACAATTTTACTACACCATCGTTAACGCACCCATACAAAATCAAAACACTGTTATGTATACTGCACGCGATTAAATCCACCTCACCCGCAGTCTTGTTTCTATTATTTTCATGCTTAAAGAAAATTCAATATGAGAAATTCATGCAAATTGTTATTTCGCTTCTTTATAATTTTCCTCATTTCATTGTATAATAGGAACGTTAAAAGAAACAGTCATCAAAAGTATCTCAAATAACATTTGATCAGTGTCGTTTCGTCTCTCTTCGGATCTTTAAGTACAAAATTAAACAGAGGCCTCGAAAGTATCTCCCGTAAATGATATACCATTCTTGTGTTTTTCAACATCAAGAAAACACAAATGCTACTCATATCAATAAGGTGTTGTCGCACGACACCCACTCCCTTCATTAATGAGAAGCACTCAACAAGAATTCTCAAAATCATCCCAATTGTCGGCTTTCTCTATTACCAAAGATCTCTCACAGCGAAAGCCTATCCTTAACATAACTAGTAATGCATCCTAAGACTGGTCCTTCTCTTTAGGATCAGAAGATACTTCAGAGTTTTGTAGGAATATTCCACAATGGAATATTGCTCTCATATTGGGGACAGTGATGCTGCTTCAATAAACACAGACATCCTGGGGTACATTCAGAAAAGGCCACCTGAGTGATTCTCATAAAAATCATAGATACGATCCGGCCTTTTACCCACCAGTCTGCTATCTTATCTTTCTACGTTTTCTATCGCTGCTTTACTGGCCTCTCCTCCTTGGAGCTGGCTGGGCTCATGTCATCTCCACTTTCACGTTCCCATCCCATTCATTTCTCCTCTTTCCAGGTCACACTCTAATCACTATGCCTAGTTCTTCCTTTCCAAAATCTCGGTTTCATATCTTTCCTGCAGATGTTGACTTACAAAGGTTCAAGTGGAACTTGAGGGGCATCAACCTCACGGTTTAGAAGATTAATTCCTCTTCTTTTACACCCAGCAAACAAAAAAAATCATGTAGCAAATCCTTTCGTTCTTTGTCCGATTTGTTATTGCTAGTCTTTCGCCATATTAAAGTGACTACTATAATACAGCAGAACTACCATTACATTTTTTCTCCTCAGTACACTGCAAGTTTGGATATAAATCTATATTATAATATCAACAATAATCTATACAACAATGTTAAAATACAGCACAGCAGTCTATTTTGCTGTAGTTCATAATATATATGTAATGCAATACTTTACATTCTTATACAGCAATGTTAATATACACTTTATGTAGCAGGATTAAGACAGAAGTATTATCATATATATTTATTTTACTTTGTTAAAAAACATTTCTGCTGCAGTGATTTACATTGATACTTCGGTACCAATGACAGGTTCTAATTACAATGACATCTTTCAAAACTATTTTCTGAATTACCTACTCATAACCTCATAATCTTTTCTACTCTAGGCCGAAATTTTGGGGGAGAGGGCCAGTCGATTAGATCGACCCCAGTACGCAACTGGTACTTAATTTATCGACCCCGAATGGATGAAAGGCAAAGTCGACCTCGGCGGAATTTGAATTCGGAACGTAAAGACAGATGAATACCGCTAAGCGGTCCGCCTAGCTTTCTAACATTTCTTATTTCTTCATTGCCCACAGGGAGCTAAACATAGAGGGGACAAACAAGGACAGACAAAGGGATTAAGTCGATTGCATCGACCACAGTACGTAACTGGTACTTAATTTATGCACCCCGAAAGGATGAAAAGCAAAGTCGACCTCGGCGGAATTTGAACTCAGAACGTTAGCGGCAGACGAAATACCGCTAAGCATTTCGCCCGGCGTGCTAACGTTTCTGCCAGCTCGCCGCCTTTTTGAAAAGGAATATTATGAATGTTAACGGTGCAATAAATGTCAAATGAACGATAATGGTTACGAAACTGATGAGTTTATTCATTATCTTGCTTTGGATCAGATTTTGAACAAACTTTAGTGCCGGAACTTAACACGTTGCTGCATAATACTGTGGGGCGTATTTAGCGTTAGTGACGTGCATTATGAGATAAACGTGTTACGCTTTCGAACAACGACTTATGAAGTAGTACTCAATAAATGGGGTTGCTTCTTAAATACTTAAATACTTAAAATTTACTAACCCTTTTCTAAATAGTAAATTTAAGAGAGATATAGTACTAATAATATACTTGAAAATTGTTCGAATAGTGAGTTAGAGCAAACTTTGCTTTTCTATTTTACATTATTCATCGCAATATAGTTGCAGAGTATCATAGAGTTTGTGGCATAACATGGAAATATTCATGTATCAGGAATTTTACATTGTGATATATTTGAAAACTGATATATCATAAATAAATGAAGCAAAAAATAGTTATCTATTTAGGATAAAAACATTCCTGACTTTTAAAATAGATATTAATATTAAATATCTAAAAGACATATTCTCTAATATTGCTTTCTTGCATTGTCGCAATGTCACAAGTTTTTTAAAGTAAGTAATAGTCAAACGACCTCAATATATAACTAGTACAGCCATAACATGCTGAAAACATCGGTTCTCGTCCAGTTCGCGAAGTCAAGAAACAAGCTCTGTTAGTGCTTAGATGAATAATCTGTTAGAAAGCGATATGCCATAAGTGTCTGTAAATGGGCCAACAAAGGTGGTTCTACCTGTTCATTTGACTTGGAATACAAAGTCTCTACACCATCACTCGACAAGAAATAGCAGTCAAATCTTCCTGAAATCAAACCTCCGTACTCTTGAAAATATAATCCAATGTAATTCAATATATACAAAAAGAGAATAGAGTCATGATAGGAATAACTTTGATTAAAGATATACTCGATCAGAACTTACCAACGTATACACTTATTTTATTGTCATAGAACGTTGTAAAGTAATGTCGCCTAAAGCAAATACTGCAAAGACTACAGTTTGACACTATACAGCTGTTTCTATTCCATGACCCCAATTAGATAAAATATTACACGTACAAGGTTTGTATCACATAGAAAACAAATCTAAAGAAAATCAATTTCAACAATTTAATGAAAAAAGAATAATTAAATTATATTGATCTACTCGACCTTTAAACCTGGAGTTTGTCTAAAGACTGAGATCATCTTGGGTTAATAGTTGCAGACTATGATATTTAATTGGGTGTGGAAAATTAAACAGAGTTAATCATATTGTACAAGTATATAACACAAGGTCTTCAATAAGATATGATAGCATAATCTTATCCATTGGGGTATTTTATAGCATCTCCACTAATGTTTATATATCTGCCATAAAAATAATGTTAATGTATCTATATCAATTATGTTCTTGTGCATTGAGACAATCAGAAAATGTATTCTTTTATCTGATACCTTTGAAAGAAACTAGTGAAATTAAACTTTGATCTAGCTATAGAATTTCAATACAGTTTCGCATTCGTATCAATAATCGACGTTTTTTCTATCATCTGTTTGAGTGCGTGCGTGTGCATGCACATGCGTATGCAGACCTCTCCTTTGGGGTATTTTTCCTAAACCATAAGTGTAATTTGAAGATTGTTGCCGTCGAAAGATAATCTTGTCTAGCTGATTATAATAATAGTAGATAAGAACTTTATTAACGTCAGTTTGGTGATGACAATGAAAGAAATTCTAATATTCATTTCTATTCCCACTTTCTTTTTCTTTTTTGTTTTCTTTTTCTTTTTTTGTTTTGTTTTGTTTTTGTTTTTTTGTTTGTTTGTTTGTTTGATTTTTGGCAATGTTCCTAGTTTCAAGAGATGATGTAGTATTTATTAATTTATTTTCTGTATTAAAACAATTCGACTCCAATTTAAAAAAAAGATTATTTCTTCCTCTTCGTTTTCTTCTCTTTTCGTATTATTTATTATCATTATTCATCGTCTATTTCGCTTCCGCTCATATTGATTTTTTTCCTCATTAAACCAAAAGGAAAGCCAATTATGAGGTGTCATTACAAAATAAAAATGAGATAAAGACCTCACGATTACCAGTTGGTCTTGTGAAAAAAAAAACACCACTGACTTCACACAAAATTATCATTCTAAACAACTCATCTTACTTTTTATTACTTTCGAAGCGAATTTAAATGCCTAAACCTTTGATAATTTTCCATCTTCACACTCTGGCTTAATAAATAGGAAAAATTTACGATAAATTTAACAAATAATGTTTCCCATATTCAATTATACCAAAGACACAAAACTAAAGACAAATTACTCATGAAATGTTCTATACTTACATATAAAGGAGTTATTCGTTGAGAATCATACAGAATTCGGTAAACTTCAATTATTTTGAATGAATTATTTTGTTTCTTTTTGTTTCTATTTTTATACAATTTCGCTGATACTTTATTTATCCCAGTTATTTCTTTTATTGTTATTTTTTCCAATGGCATCTACGTATAACTGCATTTGTATAACTCTACGTATATATATGCGTGTGTATAAACATATTTGTCTGTATATGTGTAACTACGTCCATATACTATGCATTGTTTCTCTTATTGGACTGAGACCATGCTGGAACACAGCCTTGATAGTTTTAATCAAACAACTTGAGCAAGTATTTTTATGCATTTACGCTTTTTAAGTCTGGTGATTATTTTTTACCTCTCTTTTGCCGAAGCACAAAGTCTTTGGGACGTAAGCCAAGTAACACCAGTTGTCAAGAGGTAAATGTACAAACGTAGACTGAAGGACACGCTCATATACACATAGATACGTATGTATAAGCAATGTCTTCAATATATATTTGATTGTTCGTTCCTCTCTGTACTGTAAAAGGTCTTTTTATATTTTTTGTTGGTCGTAATTATTCATACCAGTTTGTAATTCCTGAGGAAGAATCTAATTTTTATTTCAAGTAGAATTTTTCGTTTTTGTCTTTGGAATTAACTAGACACCGAAACAATTTGTAGAATTTATATTGGATTTGTACCAACTTGGATTTGAATTAAAGATCGTCTACACCTATATATTTTTTCCTTTCCTTATACTTTATATATATAAACTGTATTAAATAATTCTCATAGACTTTCATAGAATTACTTATACGATTATTTAATAGAATTATTTAATACAGTTTTAAAGTGTAAAGGGGATTTTTTTTCATTATTTCTTTTTTTATAAATGTAATGAGGATGTAATAAATGTAATAAATCTTATGAGGATGTTACCAACCATTTTTGAGAAAAACTTTTTTCTAGTGTGTGTGAGTGTGTAAATATATGTGTGTGTATGTATGTGTTTGTGTCTATGTATATTTGTGTGTGTGTGTGTGTGTGTGTGTGTGTGTGTGTGCGCGTGTGCATGTATATATATA
>NC_068997.1:38436896-38438584 GCF_001194135.2 Octopus bimaculoides
TATGCATATAGAATATATATGAGTATACACATATATATCACTGTATCAACTACACCATCGGATGTTGTACATTGCTAGTCACAATGCGTTTCCAAATGATTGTACCCTTCTTTTCCATCTTGGCCCGAATCGTTTAACTAAATCTGTCTTCTAAAATGCACGCGCTCACCTAGTGTTTGTGATCCTTATGACATGTCTGGCCCATTGGAAGTTGTGCTTTCGATGTTCTACGATCACCTTGTTCACTCCGCTCCGGTTTCGAATAACTTCATTTCGGATATTCTCCCGCAATGATACTTATAGCATGGATCTTTCCATGGAGCTGTGTGCCATAACCAATCGATGTTCTCTCACCCACCCCTTCGTAGTAGCCCACGTCCACTTGAGTATGAAAGCGCATGCAAGCGCATGAACCCAGCTTTGCCTTGAGAACGTTCTTTATTAAAAGGAACGCCGTCTATATTCTACTTAAACTACACGAGACTTCTGCATCCAGATCTTGGGACATATTAACGTAATCCTTTATGTATGACTATGTATGTGCATGTATATTATATATCTTTCCTCTTTTACTTGTTTCAGTCCTTAGACTGTGGCCATGCTTGAGCACTGCCTTGAAGACCCTTTCAAGAAGTTGAATGAATCGACCACAGTACTTATTTTTTAAAACCTGTTACTTATCATATCAGGCTTTATTGCCGAACCGCTAAGTTACCGAGACAGAAACACACCACCACTAATTGTCAGGCAGTGGTGGTGGTGGTGGTGGTCCAAATACAGAGGCACACACAAATAAGGCGATGATTAGTCAACACTCCAAATAACCTTCTCGACATCAACCATAACTCATTTGACAAACCTGAAGACAACGTTTATCACTCGAATTATACTATCAAACAACAGAGCAATAATTACAATATCCATGATAACCATCCAAAAGAATAACACCAGCAGTAATTCAAATAATAAACTTAGAACACCTACAAGTAGTGATAATAAAACGATAATATTGACAACCAGCATTACCGAATAGAACCAATCCCTCAAGCGCTCGATGTACACAGGCCAACAAAATCAAACAGTTATCCTCATGCAGAGATAGATCCAATTGTCCTTTGGATAACCAATGTATGACTAAAAACGTAGTATACAAGTGCACTACAAACACTTGAGGAGGCTCCTACTTATATATCGGGACATCGATACCGCAACCACAGGCATGTGACATCGCTGGTCGATTTTATCTGGAGGCTAAAGGAAGCGATGACAAAATACGACCTTACATGGTCCATACTTAGACACGCGAGTCCCTACAATACTATATCCTGGAAATGCCAGTTATGCTCCGATGAGTCACTCTCGATATGTTAACAAAGGAGCGTATGATAAAAAATTCATTAAACAATTACTCAGATGCCTACACGCAGCTAAACACACATTCACATATTACAATCACGACCATACATAACTTGATGTATACATGGCGCCCACAACTCTAAATAGACCTGAACTTGAGGGACTATATTCGAATAACTTGTATTTGACATATGATCTCGCAATCTAGTTCCATATATGTATATGTGTGTGTGTGTGTGTGTGTGTGTGTGTGTGTGTGTGTGTGTGTGTGTGTGTGTGTGTTAAGGGATATCGCTAGAACGTGTACATTGAATTTGCTGTGGGTAGTGGAA
>NC_068997.1:38438877-38443134 GCF_001194135.2 Octopus bimaculoides
ATATATATATATATATATATACGTACATATATATGTATGTTATTGCATATATGAGCATATGAAAATGCCTGAATAGATATGAAAGTATACCTAAATGTGTAAATATTTGTATATGTCTGTAGGCATACTAACCTACATCTGTGGAGATAGAACATTATCAAACAGATATCTAAGATGATAAACATGGGAATATTGTGCTTATTTCTCTGAAACCTAAATACCCTTGGCTAAAAATATGCTCTACTCAGAGAAAGAAAAGCAATATATACACTCTTTTGTCTGCGTAGTAAAACATTCCTCATCTGCATATAAGTATAAAGCTAATTCTTTGACTTAATTTAGCACATTCGTTGTAGCAGTGTACGATAACGCTGTTGTCTACACAGTATGAATACTAAAGATCGCATAACATTTATGTTATGAATGTTATGCAATCTCTGAAGATTTATGATGACATTTCTTGCATTACCGATATTTATTTATTGTTCATGAAATGCGAATACGATGACACAACTAAATATGTAGACAAACTCTCCTGTTTTGTTTTACTTTTTACTTGCACATTCTACGAGATGGTATCAAAAGGCTCTCGGACCAGTTATGTTTAATAAAATATTTATTTGTCCAAGTTTAAACATCATCTACTTCGAAACGGTCACCTTGCGCAGCAATACACCGATCCCAGCGTTCCTGCCGCTTTTGGAATCCGGCCTGGAAGTCGTTTTCTACAAATTAATCGAGGTCCTTCTGCAATTTGCTCTTGATCTCGACAACAGTGTTAAAACGGAGACCTTTGAGCAGCATTTTCATCTTGGGGAAGAGATGGAAGTCCACAGGGGATAAATTTGGCGAATAGGGTGAGTACGAAAACGATACCATGTAGTTTTGGGCAAGAAACTCACGAATGTAGAGAGCTCGATGACAGGGTGCATTGTCGTCGTGAAGAATCCAATTCGCCAATGTACTCCCTCAAATGCTTCAAAACATCGCAGTAGGGAGACGAATACTCGATGCAAAATACTACATTTCCGGAATGACCTCGTAACAGGTCTTCCAGATCGCTCGTCGTCTTCCAAGGACGTTCTTCCGCTTTTGAAGTACGACCCATTGCCTCATTACTGTAAGTTTGCCGAAGCATGCTAAATGTCTCTGCAGCAGACTTCCCAAGAGTAACGCAAAATTTCACGTTGGCTCTTTGTTCCTGTCCATGCTAAAATCGCAGTCTACAGCATATACGTGATCACAAAAACACATATTTCACAACTTATGAAATGAATACAGCGATGTCACTAGACATGCTACCTCATGAAGGTCACTGCTAGCTTTCACTGTGCACCCAACCGTGTGCTGTCATCTGTTGTCGCACTACAGAACTAATCTGGGAACTTTTTGATACTACCTCGTATGAGCACTCAGTGACCTGGATAATTGTAGATTACAATCAAATGAGACTCAGACTATAATATGTGGCACACGCGCACATACATGCACACACATTCCCTTTGAATATACCGAATACTCATGAAGTTCTGAATGCTAATCATTTGTGTCCCTATATAAATATAAATCTCACTGTATAATTACGTATATTCGTGCATGAGTGTTTGTATGTACGTGTGGGGGGATGCGTGTTTGTGGTGCATATGATGGCTGTGCTGTCAGATGAAATGGCTATGTGATTTGCAAGTTATTTTCTTTATGAAAAACTTTGTGTTTGTTCCTGGTAAAAGTAAAAGCCAATATATATATCCTACGGCGTTCATCGATACTGAAAGAAAATGTTCATAGTAGGAATTCGATGATATTATAAACGGACGTCATTCGATTTCCGTTAACAGTTTTGTTATTATCATTAAAGGAAAATACAACTTTAAAGAAGGTGTCTGTCAAGATGAACACTTTCAACACCATTTCTTACACACCACCGTACTCCAGAATGTTTACCGACACACTTAATTGTCAGCTGAGCATCCATTAGGAAGAAATATCATCGAGTTGCTACTATATACCCACTATGATTTTTAGGAACTATTCGAGTTTTTTTTTTGTTTTATTTTTGCTTGTATATTATCATAACTGAAAGAAAACATTTATTTTAAAGGTATAGTCAAAGAATTTTCAGTACAGTAACTGACGTTTATTCAAATTTATATAAAACTTACAACAGCTTCTGATTTGAATTATGAAAACACAAAGTAATAGATCTCAAGTAAGAATACTTAGTCTAAGACTACCTGTTTCGATAGGTTTTTGGACTCTTCTGAATTGAATCGTTTTAACTGAATGATGCTAGTGTACTCAATGTACAATTTGAACTATTGAAGAAAATTACCAGTTTGAGATGAAACATGAATAGAAAGAAAGTTCGTGGGTGAAGCTCAGAGCAAAATGTTTCGAGAGTTTTAAAACACTTTAGTTGGAATTGTGGATGGTAAGGGATAACTATAAGGAGAAAAATATTTTATCCACAAAATTCAAAGTAAAGGTTACTACAACAGTAGAAGTGACGGATGAAAATCATTGCGAGATAATCAGGTACGATTTGACATTTGCCTTCCTCATTGTACAGAAAACTTACAAAGGTGCGTGTGTGTGTGGAAAGTAACTTAATATTTTGTAATAATTTACGTCTTAGCCCACTGGCCCAAATACTTAACTGGTTTGTGCTGTCATCGACTTTGGCAATAAATAGAATTTGGGCATTTCATTTAATAGTATCGACGCGATTATCCTAAAGAAATTATGTTGTAGGCAGAGTCATTCAATAAGAATACTCCTTCCCAGTAATTCGGAAGTAAACTGGTGGTATATTATATTACCACTGAAGATTAAAGACAAATTTAAATAAGTATTTGTCATGTAACCAAGAAGCTTAATAGTAAACTTCTGATAAGTAGGAAACGAATTCGAAAAAATGAAAGTCTCACTTTCAAAGGGAATTTTGATCAGAAAATTTCATTCGGTCCAAATATTTTTAGAAAATAGATTTGTAAAGATGTTTTCTGTATTCGTTTAGTAACTAGATGATGGTTTCCCCGGCAACATCGATCCTACTTTTAAAGGTAATTTTCTATTACTGTTAGCAAATCTTGATAAGTAAGAGAAAAAATTATTGATTTTATCTAAAGAAAATTTCCAAGAGATGTTAAATGAAGTTTTTCAATATAGAAAGTTGTTTTTAAACTTACACAATAATAAAAATTGATTAAGCTAAACAAAAAGGAGCCAGTATTTGTGATGGTAATACATAAAATTCTTGCATTTTAAAATCTTTTCTTTTTTTTTTTTGCTATTAAATAAGAATAATTCCGACGACAACATTTCCAGGATGATTATTCATTATTGATCCTACATTTCCCATCATTATTCACAATTAAGTTCTTTTATTTCCTCCACTTCAGTTCTTTTTAAATTCAATTTAATCATATTTCAATATTAATTTCTATTTTTTATGTGGTTTATACAGTGTAGTCATTTTTGATTTAAGTCATATTTAGATTCCTAATTCACTTTGATGCCTGTTCTTAATAGTTGCAAATGTTTTAGCTATTTCTTTAGTTCATTCTGTATATTTGTTGGGGTTTTTTTTTCAATGGCTTACTTCTATTAACAAATAGCAATTTTCAGTTTTATAATTTCTAATTTATAGAAGTCATATTATGTAATCTGTGCATACTAACATTCTTTTGAGCATTATTACCAAAGTAGTATTCTAAATTCTTGTGGTAAAATGTTTTAACAAAAGTTATCTCTTTATAATAATGTCATTTATGTCAGAACTAATAAAATGATATCGATTTAAAACATAAAATAAATTATAGGAATATTAAATGATTTTAGTGAGTAATCGCTGTAATCTAAATATTATGGAAAAATACAGTAGTCATATGTATACATATACATGTGTGGGTGGGGTTATGTGTGCATGTGTGTGTGTGTGTGTGTGTGTGTGTGTGTGTGTGTTCTGTCAGGAGCCTATAGGGTCCGCTCCAGGTCTAACTTCCAGCTGTTGCTGCCTTTAATTTTCTGCTGAGTGGACTGAAGGAACGTGAAAAGAAGCGTTTGCTTCAAGAACACAATGAGCCGCTCTTGTCTGAGAATCAAAACTATAATGTTAACATTGATTATTATTCCATTATTCTAAGTTTCTTGCCAAAAAAAGCAATACTAAGCTATATCTTACAGAAGTATGTGTTCCAAATTTTACGATTCAATCAGAATATTTTTTATTCGTTTTATTACTTTGTTAGTAATACT
>NC_068997.1:38443498-38454715 GCF_001194135.2 Octopus bimaculoides
TATATAATAAATGTTTTTAGTGTGTAATCGCTGTAATTCAAATTGTGGCAAACTACAGTAGTCATGTGTATACATAAATAGAATTTAGGTTTTTCATTAAATAGTATCGACTCGATTATCTTAAAGAAATTATGTTGTAGACAGAATCATTCAATAAGAATACTCCTTCCCAACAATTCGGAAGTAAACTGGTGGTATATTATATTACCACTGAAGATTAAAGACAAATTTAAATAAGTATTTGTCATGTAACCAAGAAGCTTAATAGTAAACATCCTTTAATAGTAAACATCCTTGCACGCACGTGACCATCATCCATCTTTCTTTTCATCACGTGACCATCTTTCTTTTCCTTCACGGAAAAAATGTTTCTCACAGCGTTCGCTATTTTCCTCTCGTTCTGGTCTAACGCCCATCCATGTTTGTTTTTGTTCGGTTTCCTTGTATGTCTCCACCGTCATGTTTTTCTTCCCAACTTTGACTCTCCGTAAATCCTAAGTTTTATTTTAGAATTTATGGGAGCGACTGTTCTTGATGACTCGTATTGTCGTAGAATGCTCGAAGTGGGGTGTAGATAGACAGCCAATGGCTGATGAAGGGTCATTTCTCTGTGTTATACTTGTCCTGTTTTCCATTTTTTTCTCGTTGTTTACGTGTGTGCATGTATATATGTACATGTGTGTGTGTATGGCAGAAGTAACAAAGTGACTCAAGGTCTGGGAGCTTCGTGGGTTAGCACTTGCTTCGATAAGTGCTAACGCACGAAACTCTCAAGCTTTGAGTCACTCTGTTACTTCAGCCGAATATTGAATTCACCCCGAAAGGTGAAAGGTAAAGTCAACCTCGACGGAATATACACTCAGAACATGAAGACGAGGGAAGTGCCGCTAAGCATTTCGTCCAGCATAACCAGGAGACATTAAGAAGTTCAAAAGAAAAGGAAGGAGGAAAAAATCGCCAACAGTCCACACATGTATGTATGTATGTATGTATGTATGTATGTATTCATGCATGTATGTATGTATGTGTGTGTATTATGTATATGTATGTATGCATGTATATATGTGCATATATATAACTATATATATGTATGTGTGAGTGTGTGTGTGTGTGTGTGTGTGTGTGTGTGTGTGTGTGTGTGTGTGTGTGTGTGTGTGTGTGTGTGTGTGTGTGTGTGTGTGTGTGTGTGTGTGTTCAAATTTGAATTAGAAGCAGTGTGAGTGTTGTGAATATTGTCGAACACAAATACACTATGTACGTGCTTTGCTAGTTCGCCGGTCGGCTGCGATTTGACGCGCGGGAAATAACCCTCTCAAAGAGCCGGGTATTAAAACACCTGAAAGTGATATACATAGACAAGCGAGACAACTCACCCCTAATCCCATTCAGGAGCGATGGACGTCGATGTTTCACCATTTTTGTGACTTATTAACATCATGTGCCTGATCTGAAGAAGGGGGCAAACTGAATAGCTTGTCTATGACTATATATGAAATTGCAATGTTATTAACAGTGCAAATATGCTTGATGCACGTTCGAACTGGGGAACAAGCTACTCACTGCATTTTGTCACGGAGACTATATCTCATTTGTTGACAAATGGTGTGTATACACCTAGATCAGTTCACAGCGCCACCTACCTAGACTGTGAGATGTTAACATTTCGGAGTATTTGCCTCCTCATCGTTCACAGACACTAAGCAGACGCCACTGTGAGCTGAATTAAGAGATTACCTCTTTTATGCTTTTTCAGATGTTTGCGAGCTGATCTAGGTGTATACACACCATTTCTCAACAAGCAAGATATATTCTCCGTGACAAGACGCAGTGAGTAACCTGTTCCCTAGTTCGAACGTGCGTGAAGCATATTCGGACTGATAATAACATTACAATTTCATTTATCACGGCTTAACGTTCCCACTCAGTAATATATAATTAAATGGTGCAAAACCGTCTTTTGGTATGCTCGAGCGATGTTTACGTTGGAATAAATTCAAATATGAATTAGAAGCAGCGTGAATGTTGTTAACATTAACGGACATACATATATCTAGCACTTTGAGAAGGTCCTCTCCAGGACGTCAAATCACAGCCTACCGGCGAACTAGCAAATCACATACATTGTGTATGTGTGTTCGATAATATCTACAGCACTCGAGCTGCTTTTAATTAATATTTGAATCTATTCCTATGTACCTATCGTTCGGCATATAAGAAAATGCTTTCTACACCATTTTGGTGGGGTGAGTTGTCTTGCCTGTCTATGACTATGACTATCAGGTGTTTTAACACCCGGTTCTTTGAGAGGGTCATTTCCATCGGTTCAAATCGCAGCCGACCGACGTACTAGCAAAGCACATACATTGTGTATGCTTGTTCAATAATATATATATATATATATATATATATATATATATATATATATATACACACACATGCATATATCATTCCGTGAGACTAAGCAACGTTGAATATATTTTCTTTTGAACATTTTACACTCTAATTTTAATATTTGTTGAAATTCAATTGCGATTTCAAAATTAAACAAATATATCATCAAACAATATTAAGGAGAACATGTCATTTTAAAATAAACATTGGCAAAAAATAATAATTGTAAACATCAATATTTCTATCAAAATATCACAATTATAGAGTGAAATGGACGAAATTAGAATAGACATCCAGTTTTCTATTTGATGTGTCCAGTTAGTAGAGCACTTTGACTGCAAATGATAGCGTGTCTTCAATGAATACGTCAACAAAAGTAAAGAACTGAAATATAGAAATGTTATAGATTTACTGATACTGAATACAGCATAACTGTGGATATGCGCGTGTGTGTGTGTGTGTGTGTGTGTGTGTGTGTGTGTGTGTGTGTGTGTGTGAGAGTGTGTGTGTGTGTATGTGTGTGTGTGTATAGGTGCATACATGTATGCATATGTTTTTTATGTGCAAAAGTAGTAGTAGTAGTAGTAGTAGTAGTAGTAGTAGTAGATGGTGGTGGTGGTGGTGGTGGTGGTGATGATGATGATGATGATGATGATGATGATGATGATGATGATGATTGGCATCGAATTACTTTTTAAAGGAAATTGATGATCAAATATGTTCTAGCCATGACCATATACACTTTGTAAGACATCATTTAGGAGAGATTTGCTGCTGTTTCTGGCAGGTCAAATAAGCACATAGGTGCCTCCTCATCATAGAGTTGTAAGTGGTGGAGCGTGTGGGAAGCATAAACTCAGTTAAATATCAGTCCATATTGCAGAAAGGATTCCTTCCAATTTTTTCCAGTGGTAAAATGATTAAAGAAAACTCTCTTTATGGAATAAGGGGCTCCTTGTCACACAGCTAAAAAGACCCACGATTGGTTGGAAGACAATGACATTAAAAAGCTTCCATGGCCAAACCAGCCAGTCACAAGATATGAACCATATAGAACGTCTCGTAAAAAGAACAAAAAAGCATCTCAAAACCAGATCTTTTTAGATTATTGCATGAAACTTGGCAAGAAATTCTTCAAGAGAATATTTTTCATCTGATTAGGAGCATGCCTTATGGGGTCCTTGCATTCAAAAATGCAAAAGATATGCCAACTAAATATTAAATATTTACGTTATAATAATTAATAAATAATTTGTATGTATAATTTCAGATTTAAATAAATTTTAACGATTATAAGGGTGTTACTTCTGTATTATCTGTGTATATAAAACAATATAACAACAGCGACAACCACGGCCACTCCTCAATACTAGCACAGTTGATGAACTATTAAACTCCACAATCAACGGCCCTTCACAGTTCAGCTATCCACTTCCTCATTTCCTTGGAATACCACAAGTGACCCATCATCATTATTATCATCATGTTCTACTGCGACCACCCTTACCACGACTAAATAATAGTAACAACAACAAGATCAGCATTGGAAGTCACTCTTCAATTCTAGAACAACCGATGACCTATTAAACTCCACAATCAAGAGCCGTCGCCATGTTGCAAGCCTGTGTCTGTTGCATCAAACGAGAGTATATTTAGCACATTTCGTTGTTTGAAGACCTGACTCCATACCACAATGACGCAACACAGTCTGACGCACTGTGCTGTAATGCATGTACGTAAAATCTTGTGCAATGAAAATACTTTGGACATCCTCTTGAAAAATTTCATCACCAAAACGATGGACCTGAGTTAGCACCCACTAAGCAAATTTCGTTCCCGGGCCACTGCTACATCGGCATTCTATAAAGAACTGGTGGAAAGGAAGAGCGATTTTGTTCTCGAGAAACTCCGGGAATCGACGAAAATCAGTTACCTCGTTTATTCCAAAAGTGGATAACTTCCAGAAACCCTTTCCCTGTTGAGCTACGAGAGAGCATTGTTGAAGACAAACTCTGCAAGGACAGAAGTGTCGTTAGCTGGGTCGGTCAGTGATACGTGCAGAACAACGAAGCTATTTTGTATGCCAGTGTCCGATGACTACTGGCTTGTGGAATTTTGTTGAACACTTGTTGCAAGTGGGTCAGATTGGCCTGTTAGTCGAGTCCATCGTAAAGATCACTACGCCGCCTTTCTTTCAACGTGAAGAGTAGCTTTCCTCTGTCAGTAGGCTATTGCTAAAAAAGTAGTGTGGTAGAATAGTCTGAAAGTACAAAAGACAGACACCTTCCACTACGACTAAGCTCTCAACAACTTTTTCAAGTTTTACTTGCAAAGAACAATTAAGTTAGAGAGGTAAGTTCTGTTTATTAGTAAATTCTTTACAACTGAAAGTAGCAAATATCATTCGTGTAAACGGGCCTGTTCTAGGCATGCGCCAGTAGGCCACAAAGCGAAATGTGAAAGAGCGCAACTTGACCCAAGTAATGAGGGTCATCGACATTTTGTGGCGTTTTCTTCATCAAACTTTTGCAGTTATTCATCCTGATATTTCTTAATTTTTGGGGCACACTCTCTATTATCACTTGGTATTGGAAAGTCTATGATTTTCCACTGCATATTTTCATGTCTTCTACGATTATATCCGGGTTCTTTGCTTGATTATGAACTTCATACTTCTAACTCTTGTAGTTTTGTCTACATTGGTAAAGAAACAATAACTCAATAATGACATAGCCAATGTATTCATTGCCTTGATAAAATTCTTTCTATTTAGTTTTGTTTCGAGCACCTTCCTAATCCTTCTCTTGTACTCTTTGGAGACTCATTTTTATTTCCATTTCCAGTAGCACACCCTGGTACTGTATCCTTCACTGTCTCTCAGTGATCTAAAGTTGTAATTTTCAGCCTCTCTTCATAATTAAAACTGCATATTTATTTACTCCAAACTGCTTACAAATATCGTCGCTAAATACTTTTACTGTTTGGACAAGAGAAGCGGGGTCCTTTTTTAATTTTGGTGTTTTGTTTGAGGTCCACCATATATTTATAACAAGTCATAAATTTATCAAGCTCATAGACAGGGCTGGATTATCTCAGTGTTAACGCAATGACGTAAAGTAATGGAGAGAGCGTGCGAGTTTCTATGAAATATACCACTCTGTATTTTCACACTTCCCAATGACTCATTTTTTGTTCTACTTTCCATGATCGCTGTTTGGCAGCATTTGACATACCATTCTCCTGGTGTTCATTCTTATTGTTCAACTCTTGATAATATTTTCCTTTCATTACTTCTGAAAAGCTGGTAAAGCTGATACTGGTTTATTCTTTGTTAGTATCTAGACTTCTTTTTATGACATGGCCGTAATTTTTCACTTATTTCTTCTGTACTTACCTATAATCCTCTGTGTAATGTATTTTCTCTGGAACTCGTTTCTGCCTCTTCCCTTCGCTGTCTTCTTTTCAATTATTGCATTTATCCTTCCAAGATCAGGTGTTCACCATTTCTACCATGAGTGGTAGTCTCTTTGTTTTGCTTGATTCTTAACCCCCAGGAATTCTTACAGCAGCAGTGGTTGTACACTGCGTGAGGCTACACATTCTCGACATTGATTTTCGTTAAGAACTCATCCATCTTTGCTACTTGACGCCGTTTTTCATATGACTGGTAATCTCGTTCTTTCACTTATTCGTATTTCATTTAAACGTTAAAGTAAGCTCCTTTCATCCTCTTTAATATCCTTTCCTTCCAATCCTAGCAACTATTTCTCTCCTTCTGGTGATGTATTAGTCTTTCTGTCAATTCTTGTTCGATTTTTTTCTTCTATGTAGTTATGTTCCTCATCTTTGAAGATGAAAGGATTAACTTTCGATACATAGCAGTTTTTGAGCCGACTTTAAATTTGCTTTTCTCGATAGTTAAGTAACAGTATTACATTTTCATGGCATTATCATTATAAATAGCGTATATACTTAAATTTCATTCGTGAAAATATCTACAATAATTTGAGGGTTCAATGTTATTAGGTAAAATACTTGTTATTTACCTCTATAAATAGAGAAAGTATAAAGACATCTATCGAAAAACAACGTGAAAAATGAGGTCTGAAAACGAGATGTTGATTAGAAAAGAAAACTGTAGCTATTTAGTAAGTCACGGGAAAAATTAATTCGCAATTAATGCAAATTGGAAGAGAAATTCATAACGATGTAATTGAATGAAAACTGAAACTATTTAAGCATATGTTAATAAATTGTATGTCGACGTTATTTTTAATTAAAAATAATGATACACTTAATGAGTTGTACATCGATACAAGAAATGAAAGTATTAGTTTTAATAAAAATACAAGAAATATTTAAGCGTCACGAAATATTTAAGTGAGGTATGTATAATTTGTTCCTATATGGTTGCATTCGCTATCTCTTAATAGCTCTCTCTCTCTCACTCTCTCTCTCTCTCTCTCTCTCTCTCTCTTTCTCTCTATGTATGCATGTGTGTATTGTGTGTATGCCTGTGTGTATGTATGTATGTATGTATGTATGCATGTGTGTGTGCACGTGTGTGTGTGTGTAAGTACGTGGTTTAGTGTTAGGGTGTTGCACTCATGATCAAAATATTGTGGTTTCGATTGCAGGACCGGGCGATGTGTTGCGTTCGAGAGCAAAACACTTCATTTCACGTTGCTCCAGTCTACTCTGCTGGAACAAAATTAGTTAATCATGCGACGGACCGGCGTCCCGTCCAAGGTAAGAGATATATACACCACAGAATCCGAGAAACCGGCTTTATTAGCCCATATCTCGGAAAGGACCTTGGATCCTCCTTTTATGTATGTATGTATGTATGTATGTATGCATATATGTATGCACGTATGTATGTATGTATGCATGTATGTATGTATGTATTCATCCCTCGACACTGTACACAGATCAACTTTTGGGGTATCCTCCTCAGGCTGAGTTGCCCGGAAAAGTTCACTGGGCTCATTCGATCTCTTCATGACAACATGAAAGCATGAGTTTGTGTCAGTCGTAAACTACTAGAACCCGTCCCAGTCGAATCAGTTGTTAAACAAGGATAATCTGGCCCCTATATTGTTCGCCATATTTGCATTGCGCATAGCAATGTGGTGTCTACATCTGATACCGTACAAAAGAAAAGTTTTTCTATACCCGCCGTTTTACTACAGTAGCAAAAACATTCATGACTCTCATCTATGATCTCCTTTACGCTGGTGATTGCGATCTCGTAGCTCACACTGAGGAAGACCTGCAGCTCCTGATGGGCTGCTTTTCAGTTATGTGTGATAAGTTTGGACTTAGATTCAGTCTTCAGAAGACCTTAGCCGTGGTACAGCCAGCACCAGGCAAGCTATATGTCCCATCATTGATATATACCAAGGGTACAACGTTAAAAGTCGTGGAGACGTTTTTAGCGCACTAGTTGGGTTTAATGCACTTACTAAGATCTGTGTTGCGTTTGGAAAGCTTAAATTGAGGCTTTAGTTGCAATCAGACATCAAAACAGCAACGAAATTTGAGGTCTAACTGCGCTTTTGTATGGATGTGAGACCTGAACAACTTAACTTACTTCTAGCATATTCAACGTTTTGAACGATTCCACCAGCGATGCTTGCGTAAGATCCTGAAAATCTCGTGGTGACATTATGTCCTTCATAGGAAAGTACAGCAGCTAGCGAAAATGACGAGTATCGAACCTGTGATTAAGAAACAGTAACTTAGACGATCTGGTAATCTTGTCAATTTAGAGAATACTCGTGTGACAAAACAGTTGTTGTATGGTGAGCCGGAGGAAGGAAAACGTATCCAATATAAGTGATGCAAATGTTTCAACGACAATCTTAAAGACACGCTCAAAATTATCGATACTGATATGTGGGAAGATCTAGCATCAGATAGAGAGCTGAGGAGGAATTTGATTGCTACTGGTGTTAAAGAATCTTGAGTACAAATAGGGTTGCATACTCTGAGTTGACACTTACTGGTATATACAGATAATGTAAACCCTCTGCCTGAGAAGGGCACGAAAGAGTTCTTTCGTGTGACCAGTCTGGTTGTGTCTGCTTCTTATAGACAGGCCTACTCAGCCACAAACGTGGTTGCAGAGGCGCCCATGTCTACCAACGTGGTAACCAGTATGTTCTTCGGTGCACCTTCTGTAGCAGAGTGTGTGGATCAGCCAGTGGATTGTATGTTTGTATGCATGTCATTATTCAGTTTTATTTCAAGGTTTATAGCCAATAGAGAAAGAGCCGATTTCTAACCTAGACACTTGTTTTCGTTTTAGGTAGAGGTATTTACGTCACTACTGATATGAAAATTATATGTGCTGATTAGTATCTTCCGGATTTTCACGTCAAATGCTCGTATCTCATCCAACATCCAATCAAGTAGCTCTGAATGTTGGTATGAGTACTAGCACTGCAAACACATAGTGGGTCACTGTTTTATTGAATGCAGAGAGTTCTGAGGTCCTTATTTTCTTTATTCGGCTGTAACATTCTTTAGTGACTCGTGTTTTGTTACAAGTGTCATCGTACGATATGTTTTCATTCACCCCTAGATATCTGTAACATTCCTCATCAGATATAGAGAAAACAGTTAAGCTATTGATGGAGATGTTGCTAGTCTGATTTACAGTTTTCCCTCTTTTCACAACCTCATAACAATATGTATCCTGACCAAAATCCAACCCTATATCCTTTGAGAATATTGTAACCAGGTCAAGGCTTTTTTCCATCTCATGCATATTTTTGGCATATAGTTTCAAGTCATTCACAAAGAAGCAATGTGTAATTCTGGTATTTCGGCTTCCTTGTGAACCAATAAGATACCCTTCAGATTTCCTTAGCATGAATGACAAAGGGTTTACAGAAAGTATAAACAACATCACAGAGAGGCTGTCCCCTTGCAATATTCTTCTACGATACTATACTCTATCAGCGATAATACAATCACTCCTTGTATTAAACTTCAATATGGTGGGCCACGATGAAGTCAGTCAGCTACGGCTTTGTATGTATGTATGTATGTACAGTGGGCGCAGTATAGCCAAATGCTTAAGAAGTCCGTTTGGCAGCCACGAAGTTCGGGGTTTCATTTCACTATGTGGCATCTTGAGTAAGTATCATTTTCTTTAGCCTCGGATCAACCCTTATTTTATGCTTGAAATTGGGCAGATTGAAACTATCGAGTGGATCGTACCTGTAATTCAAAAGGCACAGCGTTGTTACATACTATGTCACGCTGATTCTGCCTGAGAATTTCGGTAAAGCTACTATTATCTATGGAATGATGCTCATTCATTCAGAAGCAAGTAATTCAGTTAACCTAACAACTGGATCCATCGAACGGCGGATGGGCGGACAGACGTGCGCAGCGACGAACACACACACACACACACACACACACACACACACACACACACACACACACACACACACATACATGCATACATACATAGTTTTAGTGATGCGCACAAGAAAATAGGACTCAAAGCATGAGTTTATATAATCGACATTAGTTGCAGAGTAACTCAGGGGTCGAGAGTTTGGTACGTTGGTACTTATCAAACTGGTTTCAAATCAAGAGAGCTTGCATATACATACTAGGACAATACACTGCAAAGATCACATCACAGAAGATCGAAGAGCTTGGTTGGAAAATAATTCCTCATCCACCTTATTCTCCCGACCTTGCTCCTTCAGACTACCATTTGTTTCGTAGTTTACAGAATCATTTGGGGGACATAACTTTCGCAAGCCAGGAGGAGGTCGAAACTGACATTCCAGAGTTCTTCGCTTTGAACCCAAAAGAGTTTTACATTGATGGGATTAAAAAGCTTGTAAATAGATGGAAGGAAGTCATAGATAATCAGGGAAAGTACATTGATGATTAAATTTCAATTAAATATAACATTTGATCACTTGTTTTCTTTATTCAAAATTGGGACAGAACTTATAGGATGACCTGGTACATACCTACAAGCATTGTGATACATACCCACACTGATGTCCACACGCCTGTAAGCAAACAGAATAGTTAGCTACATCTATATTGGATAAGGAAGAGACTATACTGGTATTTGTTATCTTTTATCTTTTACTTGTTTCAGTCATTTGACTGAGGCCATGCTGGAACACCGCTTTGAAGAGTTTTAGTCGAGCAAATCAACCCCAGGACTTACTTTTAAAGCCTACTGCTTATTCTGTCGGTCTCTTTTGCCGAACTACTAAGTTACGGGGACGGAAAGACATCAACACTCGTTATCAAGCGGTGGGGGGAACAGACACTGACATAATGACACATACTCGTGTGTGTGTGTGTGGAGGTGCGTGGCTTAGTGGTTAGGGTGTCAGCACCATGATCGTAAGGTAGTGGTTTCGATTCCTGGACCGGGCGATGCGTTGTGTTCTTGAGCAAAACACTTCATTTCACGTTGCTCCAGTCCACTCAGCCGGAAAAAATGAGTAACGCTGCGATGGACTGGCATCCCTTCCAGCTGGGAAACACATACGCCACTGAAACCGGGAAACCGGGCCCATGAGCCTGGCTAGCCTTTAAAAAGGCGCATTGTTAATACGCCGGGCGAAATGCTTAGCGGTGTTTCGTTTGCTGTTACTTTCTGAGTTCAAACTCCGCCAAGGTCGACTTTGCTTTTCATCCTTTCGGGGTCGATTAAATAAGTACCAGTTACACACTGGGGTCGATGTAATTGACTTAAACCATTTGTCTGTCCTTGTTTGTCCCCTCTATGTTTAGCCCCCTGTGGGCAATAAAGATATATATATGGGAGAATATACG
>NC_068997.1:38456053-38457602 GCF_001194135.2 Octopus bimaculoides
AGAGACAGGAGGAGGGGGTTAGATGAAGAGGGGAGGGGAGTTGAGCCCATGTGGCGCAAAGGAGCGAAATATATATATATATATATATATTCGACGATATTCTTTCAGTTTCCGTCTACCAAATCCACTCACAACCTTCTGGTCGGCCTGAAGATATACTAAAAGACACTTAACCAAGATGCCAGGTAGTGGGACTGAATCCGGAACCATTTGGCTGGAAAGTAAGCTTCTTACCACACAGCCACGTCTGTGCCTAGTATCCTAAACAATTTTCAAAATCATGGTACTCTTGTGAGGAACAGCAGTAATTAATAATTTATTCTACCATTCAAGATTATAATGAGTTGGATCGCTAATTTCCACACGCTTTAGTTAACTTTTCTTTAAGTGAGAGTTACTAGTATGACTAATTTGTTCTAAAAAGTGATTTTGAATAATTTTTCTTAAATATATATCAATATTCCTAAATATTCTTAAAAGCTTCTGTTTATGTTATAAATAATTCAGAGTTTTTAAAACGAATTATTCACATTACTTCATCCGTAATATTCAGAACAATTTATTGTATTATTATCATGTTTTTGATATTAATAACTTCCAGCCTTCCAATGACAGTTCTTGAATATTACATTAAGTTTTGTATTCAATGCTTAACTTACTACAATATGTTGTATATCGAATTCATTTTCTTTAGTTCTTTCACTCAATAACTTTTAAATAGAGCTAACCTTTAAGTATTCTAGATCAATATTAAATCTTAATTTCAAGTGAAATGTTATATTCATAGATAATTTTATTTCCAATAGTATTCCATATTGAGACTTGATGAAGGATTAAATTGAATGTCTTTTCTATTGATCTACAAGCATATCAACGGTAATGAGTAGTGCAGACGATAATATAAAGCAGAAGATGCACACAGATATTATACACGCACACACATAAACGTTAAAATAACTGCATAGTTACCTCTACACCTACATTCATCGGCAGTCTCAAATATGCACATATACTCACACAACTGGATGTGGAGACAAACGCACACATACTCACAGAAAGATATAAAACCGAATGTAATACTGAGTAGATAGATTTATGCAGAAAGCACATTACGCTTCTCTTGGCAATTTTAGATCTTATTCTATATTTTTGCCTTGATGGAAAATATCCATTAAAAGTAGTCAGAGGACATGTACGCGTTTTCATGTGTGTGTGGGGAGGGGTATATATAAAACACGGAAACGAGGTGAAAAAGTACACAAACGCTCGAAAAACTGTGGGTGGAATAAAAGGAAAAGTATTTATGCTTCGAGTACACGCTCTTCTTCTGAAAGAAAGGGGTGACAAGGAGAGGGAAAAACCGACGAAAGAAAATGGAGAAAAGGAAAACACTTGTACATAATCGTCACGGCATGCTGAAAAGACAAGAAGTGATACAGAGGTTGCTTCAAGTATGAGCTGCAAAAAAGACAGCTGTGAATCTGGCTACGTGTGAGTGTGTGTGTGTGTGTGTGTGTGTGTGTGTGTGTGTGCGCGCGCGCGCGTGTGT
>NC_068997.1:38457612-38462095 GCF_001194135.2 Octopus bimaculoides
GTGTGTGTGTGCGCGCGCGCGTGTGTGTGTGTGTAAGGAAGCTATTAGGTATGTGTTTATTGCGTGTGTGTACGTGTGTATATGTGTGTGTATATAGCGATGCGTCTAGGTGTGTGAGTGAAGTGGAAAAAAGTGGTGGGGGAACATGATAAGGAGTTGAGAATTTAAGCTGTTGAACACCGAAATTTGCAGAGAAAAAAAATCAGTTCCTGTTCCAGACGGAGAAAAGAGTCAGCGGTTCTCTGTGCAAGATCATTCCGATCAGAGACAGATGTTGAAGAGAATGTACAGTCGAACGGAAGCAGCGCGAAACCGGGACGCCATTACCGTAAGTGTTAGATAAAACGGTCAACCAGGCGACAACCATTTTGTTGCATGTAGAAGAGAAGCAAAATGAGCAGAGAATGCAGTAAATGAGATTACGTAGACGAGAGCAAGGAAAGGAGACAGGTTAAGTACCGAGAGTGAAGAAAGAGCTACGGACCAGTAAGTTACGTAGATTACGGATGCTTTTGAAAAAAGGGAGGGGTGGGCTGGAGAAGGTGTGGAAGGTGGCGGGATTTGATTGGACTGTGTAAAGAGCACATTAAAATGCACACACACAAACATATTAATTATTAACACACACACGCGTACACACTCACACAAACTTAACAAGCATGTATATAATGAGCACGCTCCTATTTGGGTGGAATGTTTGGCTGGCTCTAGCTTACGGAAATACCTACAGTACCATGTAAGTGAAAGTGCTAAGATGTGGAATTCATAGGAATCCTAGGAGCTCTAATAAAAGATTAATTCCCTAAAATTCCTAAACTAACAAACTACAGTATTATTTTAGTGACAGCCTCAAAACTTTCGAATCTGAAAATTTACATTATAAGTGGAAATATCAATGAAATAATTCTTTCTACAAAAGGCACAAGGCCTGAAATTTTGGAGATTGATTGCATCGACACCACTGCTACTGGTACTTAATTATCAACTCCGAAAATACGAAAGGCAAAATAATAACAAATGTTTACTTTTGCCTTCGTGGGACAAAATTTGCAGGTGATGTGAGGCCAAATGTTCGGCTCAAGGTGTTGCTACAAAAGCAACGAGGTGCAAGCAACGCACTACTGGTAAAAGAACGATCTAATTGTTATGCAATCCAAAGAAAATAATAATAATATTACTGATATATTTTTGTACAAGAATCTAATATTGAGCGAACGCAGCCCAGATTTGCTTGTAATAGAGCAATTTTTCTCAAAATATCTTGCAACATTGCCAACTTGTAAATACATGACATGGACAGCTGCAACGGAGACTATGAAGCCATAGCCAGAGATACAGCAGGCGTTCTGAGTGCGTCAGCACGCCGGAGTTCATTCAACAACTTCAGGACAAGATGGTGTGAGGCTACTACAAACTTTAGTCAAATCTTGAATGGAGAGGTTTACTGTGGTGGCAAAGATCAAGGAGTTATTCGAAGATCTTCCCAGAGACACAATGAAGAACACATACGCCAGGTTGCAGAGCCGTCAACAAGCTACAGTGGAAGGTGAGGGAGGCCATCTTGAGTAAACGGAAGTTTATAGCGCTACTCAACAATAGATGACAGAGAGAGAGCGAATGGGCCATATGAGGGAGAGGAGAGATGAAAGAGTAAGTTGAAACGGATGAAAGGGAACAAGTGGAGTGGGAAAGAGGGGATCAACTCGAGAGGAAGAGAGAAAAGCAAATGGAGAAAAGCTAGTGAACGACAGGGATATGAGGGGAGAAGGAGAGCAAGTGGAGATGTGGCATGAGAGTAACAGAGAAGAAAGGGAAGAGGAAGAGTAGGTTGAGCAACGGAAGAAGAGTAAGTGGTGTGGGGGAGAGGAGAGCAGACGGATGGAGAGGTCTAGAGGGAATATGAAGAGAGGGGAGAGTAGTGTGAGACAGAAAAAGAAAAGCAAGTGAAATAGGGCAAGGGAGAGTAGGTTGATATAGAGGGGAGAGGAAGCGAGGAGGAAGAAAGGAAATAGCAGTGGGAGAATGGAGGGATAGAAGATTAGGAAGTGAAAGGGAGGTAACGGAAAGTGGAAGGGGAAGATTGGAAGGTCTCAGAAATAGACGAGGAATGTGTAAGAGAGAAAGCTGGTTCGCACCGGGTGTCAAACTGCCGACATCATGACTGCTGCCCAATGCTCTGTGAACACTGTAAAGGCTGAAAAATGTGACATGGACAGCTGCAACAGAGACTACGAAGCCGTAGCCAGCAGGAAGAGACACAGCAGGCGTTAAGAAAATACAACGAAGGAGAGAGGGAAATATATTTGTAGAGAGAAAGACAGAGGTAAAGAGGTATACGTAAGAAAAGAGATGCTGGAAAACAAAATGTCACTAGAATACAAAGATGGTCGATGTGTGTGTGTGTGTGTGTATACAGAGAGAGAGAGAGAGAGGTGGGGGACGAGAGCGGTTAGTGCTTGCTGTTTTATATAATGTGATGCGATTTAATAAGACAAATGTGAAAGAACGAGACAAGAATTGCTGAAAATAGAAAAGGGATATTGAAAATAGGAAAGGAATATTAATTAGAAGTTTATTTGTATTTATGAGGTGAAACGATATATAAACACATTTATATGGTGAAAAGGTAAATAAGCATTCATTATAAACACCATCTACAAGGTGCATTCCAGAATGTTTGAGACATTTTAATGAGAGATATTCATACTCCGGGCAAAATGTTTAACGGCATTTCGTGTCTTTACGTTCTGAGTTCAAATTCCGCCGTGGTCGTCTTTGCCTTTCATCCTTTTCGGGTCGATAAAATAGGTACTATTCGAGCACTGGGGGTCGATGTAATCGACTTAGCTCCTCCCCGAACTTGCTGGCCTTTTGCTAAAATTTGAAATCAATAATTTTCTCCATTAATAATAAGGCCATCAAATTCGGAGGATGGGTTGAGTCGATTACATCGACCCCAGTACTCAACTGGTAATTATTTTACCGACCCAAAAAGTAAGATTTCCTGGCTTCAGTGCACATGTAGCTCTCCAGCAACTTCGTGAAAGCCCCATGGAAGTCCGCCAACGTGACAGTATCTCGGACCCTTATCACATCCTCCTTCATCTTCTCAATGTCTTCAAAACGACTGACCATGAGATTTTCCTTCAGCTTAGGCAACTACCAAACGTCACCAGGATCAAGGTCTGGAGTGTAAGGAGTGTGAGGGACAGCTTTGATCCCCGTCTCTATTAAATAGTTGGATGCCAAGATGGAGTTGTGGACCGGTACATTGTCCTGTGATGGTGTTGCCGATCCGAGTGGAAAAGCTCTGGCCTTTCACAACGAAATTTCTTCCTGAACTCCTTCAAAACCTCTACAAAGTATTCTTTCTTTATTGACTGGCAGAGGAAATCCAGTGGATGTAAATGATGCCCTTGCTGTCGAAAAAAGGGATCATCATGATTTTCCAAGTGGACTTGCCTTACCTGACATTCTTGAGTCCGAGAGAGCCAGAATGTTTCTATTGTGCATTTTGTTTCTTGGTCTTTGTATCATAACGGTGGATCCAGCTTTCGTTACATGTCACCAGAAACTCAAGTACTCTTGGGTTGGAGGTAATGAGACCAACACCAACGCATCTTTCCTTCTATTCGTCACTGGAGACCCAGGGAACAAACTTTGCACAAATTTGGCGCATGTTCAGGTCTTCATGAATAATTCTATGTACAGTTGCCACATCAAATCCAACCGCCATACCTACTGTCTCTATAGACACAACGGTCGTCTTCTAGAAAATTGAGAATTTTCTCAGCCAGCTCTAATGTTTTGACGTTCCTCTCCCTCCTACACTTCTCATCATCTCTCACTTCCACTCTACCGCTCTTGAACCTCTCTTGTGCCAGCGAAAAACAGCTGCTCGGCTAGTACAAGCTAATCCATAAGCAGCGTGGAACGTTTTTTCCCAGTTTGACACAAAAGGTTTTTGCATAGCAAGCTGCCAATTTGTCCTCATGTCCTGACTGCATTCCGCAAACTAGTCTGCTGTGACAAGCAATGTTCAGTAAGGTGCGTTCAAAGTTCTATTACAGCCGTCTCGTTCAATCTGGAATAAAAAGTTAGCAGGTCAGCTTATTGACTATATAGTAATGATATAACAAAATTACAATAATCTACAGCAATTAAACTACCTTTCCTAAAAGAAAGTCTCAAAACTTCTTGAATGCAGTTCATTTCTTTAACAGTGTGGTCGGTCACAAACTAAATTAACGCTTAGGTTAACATAATTTTTTTTAGATATATTTTCTTGGATATATTAAAGATCAAATAGCTAAGCTTCAAATATGAATATAGTAAATCAATATCGAAATGGAGAGAATCCACCAGAAACTGTGACACGAAGTATTTGTTAGAACAATTGAAAAAGCTATTATTTTGGATACAAATATGAAACCCAATACTACACATGTATGTATGCAATATACAATTCAAATATACCTATATA
>NC_068997.1:38462830-38475634 GCF_001194135.2 Octopus bimaculoides
ATATATATTCCTTATGCATTCCAAAACCGAGTTACAGATTTTGACGTATGGGGTATCAAAAGATTCAGTACTATTTCGGCTACAAATTAAACTTAATTTCCATTCACATATTTGCATTTCCAAAGTTTAACATTATAGTTTTTTCCATAAATCAACTATCGTAAACATGTTATACGATGACGTCACATTTTCTGTGTGTGTACCTTAAAAGACATCAGTCATCGCGGCACACACCTTCACTCACTCACTCTGTTTCTCATTTTCACTCTCTTTCTCTCTCACGCATATACGCGCGCGCGCGCGCATACGTCCATTTCATATAGACGTACATACATCCTTCATCTTCTTTCTCTGTTCTCTTCGCTTTATCTTCTTTCAATTTCTGCTCTCTTCAAATAAATTCTTACGGAATGAGCGGAACAAACACAGAAAAGATGCAATCTCTCCAGAAACAAGTATAAAGCAAGGAGGATTGTAGAAAACCGAAGGCAAGAGTCTGAAGAGAGATGAGATTTTCTCAAAATCGGCAAATGCATGTTGCAGCAAATTCATATTTTAATAATGCTGGATTATTAAATCAATGTTTTAATGTTTGGACGGAGGTCCAGTAGAATAGCTCTCAGAAACAGACTACATACAAATTCTTTCTTCACAACTCCTAAAGCTGTTTTCAGATATGATCCATCCCATTCTTATAAAAATGATAACTCGGTCCAAATTGGTGTGCTAAACACAAATTGTCGTTTATGTAGAGCTTTAAAATTTTCAAATGAAACAAATGGTATGTGCTGCTCAGGCGGTCAGGTAACATTGCCAGCACTACCAGCTCCTTCTCACCCTCTTATGAATCTTCTAGAAGGCACTTCCATCCAGTCAAAGGATTTTCTGAACATTATCAGACAATGCAACTCTGCATTTCAAATGACATCGTTTGATGCGTCTAAGAAGATAGATAAACATGAATTTACGCCGACATCAATGTTCAAGGGCAAGTCTATCACCTCATTGGTTCCCTGTTACCCGCAAATGAACGACCACAGTTCCTCCAAATTTACTTTATGAGTGATGTAGGACAACAAACCCGACGGAAGTGTCAAAATTTCAGATGATGGGTCGTGTTAGACACAGCGCCGACTGCTGCAAAGAAGAGCATATCCACTAACGGCTTTTCGGTGAGTTCAAAAATCACATAACCCCCCACTTCCAATTTTCCATGACAGGTTAGGGCCTGAAATACTCCAAACAGATGCATAGCATGTTGCTCAGTTGAATTAGCCCAGCATTTACTCCACAAATGTTTTGTTGTCAATGCTGCACTTTCCCATATCCCCTGTTTCAACATAACTGTAATATATTATGTACAAACTATGCAACTGAGCCATTTTAATCCCGAACAATGCCGGGTATCTCTGCTAGTATATATGTGTGTGTATATATATATATATATATATATATATATATATATATATATATATATTAATAATAGTATTTTATAAGCTTAAAGCTTATAAGCGACCACCGCGCAATGACTAACGAAAATAGTCTAATAATGGGGCATATAAGCACTCGACAGAAAAAATGTAGGCTTTCCCGTACGCGTGGTACTCGAACCCACACCTCTTTGTTTGGTGTGCTACCGTTACACCAACACACTAGCCTGCTTCTTTCTGTCAGATTTAAGAACTATAATTAGTTCGTAGTTATTTTTGTAAACAAACTTTCATGTGCTTTCACCATGATGGCTCGAGTCCCACGCGTACGGGAAAACCTACTTTTTCTGTCGAGGACCTATATGCCTCATTATTAGACTATTTTCTTCAATCATTGCGCGGTGATCGCTTATACACTTTAAGTTTATAAAATACTATTATTATTATTTACAGAATTGTAAAAATCGCCACTGCTTAACAAAATCATCGAGTGAAAGCATATATATATATATATATAATCAAAATAAGCAACAGGATATCAAGAGATGATGCAGTACGACCGTTTCAAGCTACTCCATTTAATTGAACAATGCAATCATTACATCAATTTAAATGCTGATTTATCCTCAGCTGCATAAATAAATGGAATTTTTTAATCAGTTGGACACATTAATATAATTTTACTCAAATTCCCTAATAGAGCAAGAAGAGGGAGAAAGTCCATGTTGCTACTAATACAACTTAGAATATACTACACTTCTAAGGATTGTATGAAGTTTGTTAGGGTCATAGCTTGTAAATAACCGTGATCCACTTTTAATTTATTAGTCTTTTTTTTTATCAACTACCAAATCTATGGCTAGAGGACCGTGTCTGTTTAGAATGAATACATACACAGTGTGAGTTGACAGTTTATAGTTGGGTATGGTCATAAATATTGTCAGGATTTTAGAAAATGTATAAGTAATTGTCTATAAAGGAGGCTGGGTAGGGGAAGACTCTAAATCATGATATTAATTACCAGTTAAAGGGGCAAGACGCTAATAAAACCTATGATGTTAATACAGAGTAAATTATCATGGGGTACATACTCCAGTGCCCCAATGAGAACAGGTATATAAACCTGAACTTGTAATCTGAACTTGTAATCTCAACAGTTCAGTGTATGTATATATGCATGTACGTTTATGTAAATATGTACGTGCAGCATAGATCCACTCATCAAATCTGAGGATACGCTAAAATGCAGATGTTACATTAAGGGAAAAGTAGGAAAAATATTTGATATTTTATGTCTTTATGAATACATATATCTCAATGAATTAATCTCACATATACACGATATACTGGAGAATACGTTTTCTCACTAATATATATTGTCGACTTTTTCTATCCAAAAGGGCTTTTCAACTCAATACTTACACGCTATTGTTTATAGCTTTATGTTTGCACTTCGTGAAATGCTTTTCCACAACTCTATTACAGTTGGAGAGATAAAAAAAAAAGCAACTATCTCTCCAACTCATTCCAGACAAACATTAAAAAGTAACGTAGAAATAGCTGCAATGCCCAGTGTCCAAACCTATCTTGTTCGTTATGATGTCAAGTGTCCAATGCCAAGTGTCCAAACTTATCTTGTTCACTACAATGTAATCACTAACAGACTCTACAAAGTTCACACCAAAGTCTTTATGCAGTCATTCAACCTACTAGAAACATTTATACCAGTCTCATAATACTTCTTAAAGATTGGACGTGGGCCCCGGTGCACACTGCCTGAAAAAGAAGCTGAATGTTCATGTCTGAATTGCTTTTAATGTTAGGTCTCGCTCAGAGTTGACCTGAACTAAATAAGATAGAGACATAATGCAATGGAATGACGCGGCTATGGGTCACGTCGAGTCGTTCGCGTAATTACCTGCGTACCAGAGATCTTTCAATCAGAGGTTACCTGCGGATACACGACAACAACGTGAAATAATGAGAATTAATGCGACTTTATTTTCTTCTTTTTAAATATGGCTTTAACTAAGAATCTAAAATTTAAAAAAAACTTTCATCATTGTAATTATTTTGCCGTTAAAATCTCCATTGGCAATAGTTAGAAGTTCTTACGAATACAACATTATTTTTTAAGAGAAAAAACATTATATTTCTGATAAATAATTATTAATTGTTCTTCAGAAGGAAATAAGTCATATATCGCTGTAAGGATACACAGAGATAAGGGAATAACCTAAAAATGTTATACTAAAGCATAAAAAATAAAATAGAACAGTACAAGAAATATTCTTTGACGCAAGAGCAATTTTAGGAGAAACAATGTAGTCATTAAATCGACTCCAGTATTTTGCTAGTATGTAATTCATTGGACTGACTGGGAGCTCGGCCAAAGTAAAGTAAAGAAATGTAATTCATAAGTCTAAAAAGTCAGGTATAATGCTGACGATGGCATAAAACAAGTTGAAAAACTAGTACTAAACAAGCTGTCGTAAAAACGATACCTTGTTTAGTTCTTCTTGATGTTTCTACCGTTTGCACGAAAACCACAATCAAAAGAGATATTGAAATATTCAAAACATAATATCCGGAAAGATAATGGCCACATGGAGCAAGTTTCAGTTTGACAACGTAGAGTGAATGTTACTAAACAAAATGAAGACAGATACTTAAAATCCCCTAAGGTGGTTTACAAACATTTCATCATTTGTCTATCGAAAAAATGGGAAAACTAAAATATGTATAAAGCATCTCAGATACGATAAAATATTCATACAAGAAGAAAATAATATCAAACGTCTTTAAATGCAACTTAAAATGTGTTATAATGAGAACAATAGCAGCATAATGCAAGATTTACTGGACAGTTCCCGTAAAAAATGTCTCTTAAGTATTAACGAGTGCTTATACTCTGATCTATTTTATGCATTAGAAAAATTGTTCCAAGACCTGTTGGGTAGCATCACTCTCGCCTATTAACGAACCTTATTGCGGATCATTCTTCAGAAAATATGCATTGACAATGCAACGTGTGAAATAGTTACAAACATCTTCTAGATGGAATAAAAATATCGATTATCTCGATGCTATATAAAAAAAAAACTCAGTAAAGACAAAGAAGCACATATGTGAGATAAACATTGTAAAAGAAGAAATGTGATCATGTGAAATGTGATCATGTGAAATATGATATAGATTTCACAAATATAATGGTGCAATAAATAACTTAGAGGCATTGTTGAACTTGTTTGTCGAATACAATATTCTAAAAGATATATGAACTCAAATACTAAATATAGTTCAGTTTTTGATTGATTTATTTTCTTGTGTGACTTTTAAGTTGGGCAATCAGTAAATCTTTTCTCGTTGCACCAGCTAAGATAATAGAGTGTTGTTTCTGAGAAAAATGGGGTTCATATTCATATCAAGTTCATTTGTTCATATGTGGATTTCGTCCAAATTTGAATTCGTTGAATGAAGTAAAGTTTATGATTTTGTAATATTAAAAATTTCAAATATGATAAAATACAATGATAGGATGTAGTGGAAAAAGAAGTTGCCTGAAGGAAGCTTGATTTAATACAGGTAAGAGTTTGGCTTTAGTGAATACACGCAAATGCAATATTGCAACTGTGTAGAATCTCCATAGAATCTTATAGAATCCATAGAATCTTATAGAATCCATAGAATCTCATAGAATCTCCATGAACATCAATCGATGAAAATAGTTGAAGTAATTGGAGGTTCTTGAAATGACTGCATAAATTGAGAGAGCACTGACAACGCTATTGAGATTTGTTTGCATGAAGCTTTGGTGGACTTCACTTCAGAAGTCGTACTAAATCTAATTGTCACAGGAGTCTGGAATTAGAAAATTTATTTACCTACTGCAAATTGTCAGAAAACATCCGAGTGTTATTGGTTGGAAAATATTTCAACATTTTTAAAGATTTAATCCAGTTGAGAGTGTAACAACTAAATAATTACCAGATCAATAATAAAGCCGAAATGAACGAGTATATAGTGCGTGCATTTATTTAGCAAAAAGGAAAAACTGACCGTCCCGAAATATAACAATAAGAGGAGAAATAAATCTTTAAAAATGATGGTATCTATTTACTTTTGAGGTGTCTGTGTACAAGATCGAACATTTACTAGCGTTGGGAAATAAAATGGTTTAAATTTTTCTAGCTAACACACTGCATTGAATATATTTACCATTAAACAATTCTATTTTCCTATTCCAACAAATATACGGTTATATATTTACTTAGTATTTCCTTATTCATCACTACTTCGGTAAATATGATGACGGTTATGGTTTAAACACCAAATAAAACCAAAACACGTCTGCAGTTATCGAGAAAATATAAATAATGTTTTAATTTTTTTATTTATGTTTTCTCATCGCAGTTTTAGTTCTGATTCGCATTTAAAATTCCTTGCGTTAAATACGTGAATGCTAAGCAACTATTTAATGTAACTAAGCCTTTTATGGGTGCGTCGAACCGATCAGGTACAATCTTAATATATATCATTCAGTCCTCAAAATGGTGTGCGATGTTCTTGGTTTTATTAAAGAAAATGGGTTAATCTACTGAACCGTTTTAAATATCTTTTACTTGTTTCAGTCATTAGACTTCGCCCATGCTGGAATGCCACCTTGGAGGACTTTTAGTCGAAAGAATCGACACCAATACATATTTCTTGTTAAGCCTAGTATTTATTCTATCGACGCCTTTTGTCGAACCGCTAAGTTACGGGAACGTAAACACGCTAAGACCAGTTGTCAAGCAGTGATGGGGTACAATCACAGACACGAATGAACACACACACACACACACACACATATACATATACGACGGGCTTCTTTTCAGTTTCCGTCTACCAAATCCAATCACTAGACTTTGGTCGGCCCGATACTATAGTAGAAGACATTTGCTCGAAGTGCCACGCAGTAGGACTGAACCCGGAACCATGTGGTTGGGAAGCAAGCAATTTATCAGAGTCACGCGTACGCTTATAATTTAAAATTAATGATTATATATCTTATAATTTAAAATTAATGATTATATATCTTTACAATTATAAAATCATATAAAATTATTTTACTTTGCTATAAAGTGTACATGATTATTCAAAGTGGTTATATGTTCAGGCCGCTTGAATATTGCGTGTTAGTCTCTATTCAGAGAAGTTAAGAATCCTTTAGCAAGCTGCAAGTTAAATGTCTGACTTAAATATATATATTTGGAAATTATTAATTTCTGTAATCTCAGCCGAAGTCAACGCAAGTTGGATAAGTCGTTAAATTCTAATTGTTCAAAGCTGTACTTATGACACACTGAACTTTCCTGTCCTACGTAGCATGATTAGAATTTTTTGTTATTTATAGGTTTGATTATGCAAACAGGAAAAATAGAACTCAAAATATGAGTATATGTATATTTTTTTATTAAGATTTAGTAGAAATGAGGGCGACGAACTAGCAGTATCGTTCGCACGACGTTCTGAGTTCAAATTCCGCCGAGGTTGACTATGCCTTTCATCCTTTTGGGGTCGATAAAATAAGTACCAGTTGAGTTCCGGGGTCGATGTTATCGACTTACCTTCTCTCCCAAAATTGTTCCGCTACTGCCAAAATTTGAAACCAATATTTAATGGAAGCAAGAGAATGACATGACTCAAGTACCGAGAGTTTCGTGCGATGGCACTTATCAACACTGCCTGGATGATCGAGATACAAATGCTATCATATATATACTACACAACACTTAAAAACAATGTACATTCATCCCTGGAATGCCAGTGTTTCATCAATCATTAGTTTTTATGTGGAACAGTTGACGCCGACTGGTTGTCTTATCTTAAGTTCTCAGTTCTTTATTTCTTAGTTTATGCTGACTGTGTGATCTACTTAAATCCTCTCTCCTCCTCCTCCTCCTCATCATCATCATCATCTCAACTTTTCGTAAGCGGTTGTTGTTTACTATTTGATATGATAATCATTATCACTCATCAGCAATATCGTTTTTTCCTTCGCACCTAAACAGACCACACCAGGAGTCCGAATGTATATTAAAACCGAGTAGGAACTTTTATCCATAATGTTTTCTTCTTATGATGGATGCTCATTCATCAAATTGAATACCCTCAGGCATGAAGTATTTTCAACTAGGGACAATGAACTGCCCAAAGTAAGTAATCAAGAAAACATGCATCGATGTTGATACTTTCACTGCTGTTGCCTTGAGAATTAGAGATGCAGTGCCACCTGTATGACCCTCAAAATAAACACTAGTAATCTGCTGCAGTTGAATTATTCGATAATCCATCTTGCCCATGTATATAGGGAGAATGTCAATAATCTCATTTTAGTTAATATAGTAAACGGTATGCACTACAACATTTAATGTTTCGCTTATTTATCTTTATAAGACCTGCAAGACAAGCATTAGAAAAGCAAGAGAATCATTTGTGAATTATTTGACTTGAAAGCTATCTCGCCTCTCAAATTTCAGTTTGCCTTGATGGTCTCTTGTCAAGAGGATCTCTTCTAACTTTGCAGAATCCTCTCATCTGTAATTCAATCAATATATTTCTATAAGTATCACTCTTGTAGATCCCTCATTGACTGTTCGCTTTGCTTCTAATTTTATCCTACACATACACAGCAATATTCTTTCTCAATTTTTCTTCTTAACTCTCCAGTATTGAGATCAATTGTGAACATTCGTATCGTTCCAAGCCAAGCTTCTATTTGAATCAAATAATGTGCGCTCGAGAAACTCCTCTTATGCCAACTAAACTTTTCAATCTCTCCCTCTCTCTTTCGAAATCTGTCACAACCAATAAAAATATACCTCCAAGAAACACAATGTCTTTAACCTTGTTAACTACTTTTTATAATTGTAACTTTTAATAATTCAAAAGTAATAAAAACAGTTGTCAACTACTTTCTTTATTGCACAGAGTCTCCTCTTCATAGTATCCATGAATATAGTTTTAGGTGAGCGAAATATACTAAAGAAGTGATTTCTCTATAACAGTACAAGAAGTGGCCATCCCTCATGATAGATGTTTACCTGGTGATAAATACCTGTGCATAGTAGGTTTAACGTAGAATTCATTCTGGCTACGCATGCAAACAGCCAATATTCAGAACCTAAATCTGAATCCAAAAGCAAGATGGACTGAGACCATCAGATTACAGGGATCTGGGATTGATTACTAGAAAAGATTTGAACTTAAAACTACAGGTTAATGAATAACTTATGAGTTTGACAGTTCTGCCTTTGTTTTATGAAACACCTGCCTGTCCATATATGTGTGTGTGTGTGTGCGCGCGCGCTTGTGCGTGTGTGTGTTCTTGTTCTATCCCGATTGCACGGTTGTTTTATGGTTTTATTTAACGGTATTTCATTATCAGTGTATATAACATGTTTCATTTACGTATTTTTTAAATATTTTTCTTTTTAATTTTTTGATTCATTGTAAGTCACTTTATCGCTTATAGGAGAAGAGTTCTCATAATAACCCAGTTCTTGTGTCGACGAGTAACACACTGCAACTACCAAAATGTATTCTAATAGAAATAAGTGAAACGGAGATTAAAAAACGAGTTGCCTTTTTCAGAAGTCACCTAACTAGACACATCTGCACCTATGATGCACCACAACTGTTTGTACAGTATTTCATCCTTGAGACACCAGTGCACGATGGATCGAAACGATCGTAGTGAATAATAAAGTATCTCGTGAATTCCATCTTCTTCCTCCCATATATATATATGTGTGTGTGTGTGTGTGTGTGAACACCCAAGAAAATGAAAAGGTGTTGGCAACAGCCGTACAATAATGTTCAGTTTTTTAATGCTAGTTAGTACTATTATACCAATTTTAACTTTTTTTCAATAAGAGTAGAAACGGTAATTTATGATCTCTGCCAATTAGAAGAGATTAATATTCAATTTCTTTCACCCCTGCAAGCTTTAGCAACTTGTCGAGACTGATGCTCAGTTCGAACATTTGTAGGTCGCTTCCAGCAGGTAAAAGTCTCTACAGTACTCTTTGAGATGCAATTCAAGAAATGTTAAATGCATACATGTATACATGAATACATGTGTAGCAGGGAATGCCTATGTATTTACGATCATGAAAGACTTACACATTTTCATTTTTTTTCCTTCCTTTTTCCTTAGCCGCTAAGGTTTACCCCCCCCCCCCTTTTTTTTACTGTTCTTTGTATTGTTCCCTTTTTGTCGCTCTTAATTATTTATTATACATTTTCTTGTCAAGTTGTCTCGTCTCTACCGTTATCTATATTTAACTGCCAAATATTTAACTAGATATCCTCGGTTCTTCTTTGTCTCGTCTTCAAAACTTATCGACGATATCCACGGTTAATCACAAAGACTATGGTTAAGCATACAGAACAACAGTATGCAAATCCCTAAATCTCAATACCCAGTGAAATGAAAATTCCTCCGTTTCCACGTTTTGTTTTATTTATTTATTTTTATTTATTTATTTATTTTCGCTTTGTGCCTTTCTCAAATTCTCATACCAATGCACATAGCCCTTCCCATCCACTACTATCAGGATTTTGTCAACTTGCTATGACATTATTATTGCTTGTTCTTCTCTCCCTTTCTTTCACTATTTTTCTCCATCGTCCATCTCTCTCTCTCTTTCTTTCTTTCTCTCTCTCTCTTCCTCCCTCTTTCTCTCTCCCTTTCTCTCTCTCTTCCTCACTCTCTCTCTGTTTCTCTCTTTCTCTCTCTCTCTCTCTCTCTCTCTCTCTCTTTCTCTTCCTCTCTCTCTCTTACTCACTCATTCCGCTTTCTGTCTATTTCCTTTACTTTCCTTTACTCTTCCTACTTTCGTTCTGATATCACTCAATCCTTTTTCAATACTACGCTGCAAGCAAGGAGGCGAACTGGTAGAAACGTCAGCACCTCGGGCGAAATGCTTAGCGGTATTTCGTCTCCGTGAATTATTGTGAATTATTGTGAATACTGTTGTGTTACTTTGTGAAAACTATGTGAATTACTGTAAGTTGTCTCTGTAAATAACTGTGATTCTTTGTGGAATTATTGCTGTTACGTTTCACGCGAGCCGCTGCATTTTTTCCCCAGCTATGGCAAGTGGTAGTGTCACCAGTATGGAGAGCTACGCCAGGGTCAATGCGTCGAGGAAGCCAGTGCCGCTGGAAACCAAGTTGATCAAGTTGGATATGGAAGAGGTGAGCAGAAGCAGGAATTTGATAGAAGTAGAGGGAGACTCATACAAATTGTACCCCGCAAAAGAGACTAAAGAAGACAACATTCTGAGGACAGTTGTGTATCGTACACAAGCTGTCGAAACCTGTAAAATTGAAATAGTGACGGAAGAGGAAATCGAGGAATGCGTGGGTGAAATTGTGAATGAAGCCACGTACATCAACAGAGGAAGAAAGTTCGGTACGGTAGAGGTGAGGTTCACCACTATAGAAGAGGCAACCAAGCATGCGACCAACATTTTAAGAAGTACAAAAATAGCATTACTACCAAGTTATAGAGGAAGAAGTGTGAAAATACGTATTCCCAGAGTTACACCAGAAATTAAACCAGAGTGATTGGTTGCAACAGTGCTGCCTGCAACCAAGGAGGAGCCGGAATTGGGACCAGTGGCGAAATCAAAAGTGCGCAAATGGTGGGGATTTGGACTCGAAATGTGGCTTTTTGCCACATTCGAGGACATAGAAAGAATTTCCTACCAGATAGAAGTGGAGGATGAGAGAACGTTAAATGTTGTAGTCGAGGGAAGGAAACCAAATTGCTACATATGCGGGGAAAGAGGTCATATGAAGACCAAATGCCCCCTATATGAGTTCACACAGCCACAGCAAGAGAAAGCACAAGCAGAGGAAGAAAACATTGTAGACCACACTGAGGAAATGAAAGAGAGACAGAAGTGTGAAACAGAGAAAATAAGGAGAAGAACGAAAATGGAGCTACTAACCCTAAAAAGCGAAAGAAAAATAAGTCAAAGGAACGGTCAACAGAAAACATAAAAGGGATAGAAAAGCAAGAAACTAATAATGTACAAGAAGAGGAGGAAAGAACGGATAAAGATGTCCAATACAAGGGGGTTTTGATAAAGTACGAGAATTGCCAGCAGATGGAAAGGAAAGTCGAGAGGTTGGAGGAAATAATAAGAGGGAAGATGCCAGAGAAATGTGCTGAGAAATGCATTTTGATACATGAGGAAAACTACTGGGAGTACATAAAAGAACTTGGTGAAAATATAACGATAAGGGTATGGTTGGTGGAGACACCACCCCCTAGAACTGATTATTTGCACTTGATAAACACACAAGTAACAGTGGTTAATGGGAGAAAGGTAACACGAGTGTTTCAATTGTTTGGGTTGCAAAACAGTTAACATGTTTACATGATGTTTAACGTAAAAGTGAAAAACTGGATAAATGTAACCACCCGACTTCGGGGTTCGAGTGGACATTGCGCCTCATATTTTCATTCTTGCATATTGTCATTTTATTTTAATTTTTCTTCTACTATTATCATTTGTTTTTGTATTTTTAGTTCCCCGATTTTATGTTTGTTGCGTTTTGTACCGTCTTTATGTTTTGCGATGTCTTAAACATTTTTTGTATAGCCCTTTATGGGTAATAAAGAAATCGGTATTTCGTGTGTCTTTACGTTCTGAGTTCAAATTCCGCCGAGGTTGACTTTACCTTCCATCTTTTCAGGGTCAATAAAATAAGTACCAGTTGCGTACTGGGGTCGATCTAATCGTCTGGCTCCCTCCCCCAAAATTTCGGACCTTGTGCCTAGAGTAGAAAAGAATACTACTCGGCGAGCTTTTGTACGTCTTCATCGCATCTCTCGCTACTTTCATTCTTTGGTCTACTCCTAACCATTCGATGTTTTAAAAAGTCTTATTATATTTCTTTCATTAGATACTATCGGGAATTGTATTAAAAATGCTTCATTCTTCGTCCAAGCTACTGAGGCTTCGCCATATATTTTTGTAGTTCTTTGTGTTGTACTCCTTCCTGTCACATTTTCTTACATAGATGTCTCTACTGTCTTCCTGTTTAACTGCGAAATATTTAGCTATATCTCAGTTGTTCTTTGTCTCGTCTACACTGGATCTATCTTTATTCGCCCAATATCTATGATTGATGGCGTGGGCTATCCTTAGGCATTGATATCCTAAACGCGGAAACAGTAAATTCCTAGATCTTAACTGGTGGTGAAAGGAAAACTTTCTGATTACTTCATCTGTATTTGTCTTACTCATTTTGCGCACGTTTTCTTCTATACATGAAATGTGTGTAGGTGTATATATATATATATATATATATATAT
>NC_068997.1:38475979-38478309 GCF_001194135.2 Octopus bimaculoides
TATATATATATATATATATATATATTCATTTATTTATTTCTATATACATATATATATATATTTATTTATATACATTTCGTATTGGTTTGCAAGATTTTTTATGTGAGTTTGTGTGTTGAAGCATATTTTGTTGTGTCTGGGGAGAGTCATTCTCTTTTAGTACCTTATAATTTAACACACTCACCGGCAAAATTTCCACTCATTTCCTTATTTATTTTTCTAAAATTTTCGTTGCGTCTTGCAGCCTTTTCAATAGTTGTTCACTGTCCGTTATTCACATTGCGTTCTTTTTGTTCGTTTGTACGCATGTGTGTGGGTCAGTGTGTGTGTGTATGCATACACATGTATGTATGCATATGTGTATATGCATGTATGTGTGTGTGAATATGTATATATGTATGTATGTGTTATAGGAATAGTCAAGCAGTAATTTTTTATAGCATACTGACCACTTCATAAAAATCATTAGTGTGGTTTTTATCCTTATATTTTTTAATGGATTAATAAATAATTTAAACAAAATAATTTAATTATGTTTACTCCTGATTGGAAGAGCATTTACTGCTTGATTATTCCTATAATATACACGTTGGCTGTCGTGAGGGGATTTAAAAATTGACTTTCCTTGGATCTATACCTGCAAATATTCGTATGTAGAAGTGTGAACTTGCTTTGGATGGTATGTATAATTATCTGGCCTTATATCCTGCCACCCTGTGTATTGTGTTGACGAAGGAAGAAAGCTTATTGTTTGCTTTAATCCAGAAATGGAAACCAATTTATAATTAGCGTGAGGTCATTTTTAATTTTCTCTCAATAGCCCGATTTCAGTCATGTGTATATTTAGCGGGAGTTTTTGGTAGCTTTTTAAGGTATCGGCACTTCAAGTATGCTGGAGACAGGTCGTTTTCGCCCTGTCTCCCTTGATATAATTATATATATATATATATATATGTACATTATTATTAATTTAATGTATTAATTGCCTATAAATTTTTATAGCATGCTGACTACTTGATGAAAATCATTAACGTGATTTTCATCCTTATATTCTTTTATGAATTAATAAATAATATATATATATATATATATATATATATAACACATACAAGCAAAAACGAAATCCTTGATTTTTGGCAATAATAATGCCGAGGGAGTAGAATGACAAAGAAAAATTCTGCACCCTGCAACTTCCTAAAAATTATTTAGAATAAAAAATAAACAAATATATATTCTACAAACAAATTCCAAATACAATTTAATTATCCCGGAGAAGTAATTTGATTTAGTAAACATTATTTGAAAGGCTTATGAAAATAATTATATTTGAATACTATTTGGTATAAAATATAACTGGAAAACAAGCAATTTTCTTGAAATTTCAATTTTTCTATTCTTGGCGTTTTTTAGTAACTCCGATACCACTACTGAATTGGGAAAAGAAATATTTATTTCAAATATTCAGTTTAATAAATAATATTACATAGTGTACTTGTAGTTATCAAGAAAATAAATTCTTACTTGGCAGAAAACAGAGTAAATAGTTTTCATGTAATATCAAAATGGTGTATGGTCAACGCTCAGTTAAGATAATGTTTAATAGAGATATCAGCTTTACAAATACACTTTGGTTGGGCTGTTACGTAACAGCAAAGAGCAAAGTCAAGAAAAATACAATTCATGTCTATGGAATGAGATACGAAACAAGAATGACCTCTCTCATTTTGGATGTAAATCTGTGCTTAATATATCATTTATACAGGCCTTTACAATTGGACATTTGAAATAAATGTCTTCTATTGGAAATAAATGGATTCTATGGCAGCCATGATAATTCCATCTTAATGTATCTTGTTAATTTATGATGTAAAGTTGTAACCGATTCCACTATTTGCAACAATAGCAAGGAATGATGTGGAGGTGGCGAGGCAGATTTAAGCAAGGATTTCTATCACTTCAACCGATATGGTTCTGCATAGTCTGCATATTAAGCAAAGTGTCCTTTGTTTCGAAATCATGAACATAATCTCATTATCTCATTGTCCTAACAAAATTCAGCATGCGATAACCTTATTCACACCGAGAATATATATATATATCGCTTAGGCATTGCATGACTTGTGTAGAACTCAATATGCGTTTGCTTCAGAACGAAGTGCTAGTCGAGTATAAAGCGGTAATAAGAAAATGAGATCACAAAGGAATAAACGAGTGAAGTTCCTATGATAGTCGTTTATTTCTTTATTATTTCATTTTCACCTTCCAATTTTATTTTGTTATGTATATATACATATATATATATATATTTATATATATATATATATATATAT
>NC_068997.1:38478630-38479421 GCF_001194135.2 Octopus bimaculoides
TATATATATATATATATGCATATACCTACACCATCATCGCCCGACCCCACCTTGAATACTGTTGCCCACTGTGGTCTACCCATGCGAAGCAACTCATTATGAAAGTGGAAGCACTCCAGAGGTCAATAACAAGACCGACAGAAGGCATGAGAGGCATTGACTATTGGCGTCGACTAAAAAAACTCAGTCTCTACTTTCTCCAACGCCGCGGGGAGCGCTACATCCTTTGTGTGATGTGGAAAATATTCCATCAACTATTGCACACTACAGAAATCGAACTCAGAACACATAACAGCATTACGTCACAACTACTTTACCTCAACTGGTCCGGCTCTCCTTAATACCATACCAAAATACGTCAAAACGGATCCCATAAAATTCAAAAGTTCACTGGACAAATTTCTTCAAAAAATCTCGGCCCAACCTCCTACTCTCGATATGTCTCCAACAATAATAACTCTTTGCTAGAGTGGGCCATGGTGCCCCATATATGACGAAAAGACTTCACCAGGTGGTGCTATTAAGTTAGACATGGCCTGGGCTTATACTGGTCGAAACCTATCAAAGTTATATATAAGAAATAGTGGCACATCAAGGTACTAATTTTTGCTGGAAATAGCAGTCGATAACCGTTCGACGCTAGGTAAAGCTTCACTGAATGTAGAGAGGCAAAGATGTGTGCGGACGGCAAATTTTAAAAATTGTCGTCTTACCTCTAGGAAGAACGCTGAGTTAATTCTATTAAAGGAAAAGGAAAACAAAACCAAAGCAGGACGAGTATCTCAGGTCAT
>NC_068997.1:38479495-38480593 GCF_001194135.2 Octopus bimaculoides
TAAATTTATGAATTGCCATTCTCATCAGTGTGAGGAATTATTGGAAGAACACCAAAAAAAGGTTTAATAAAATAGAATAAAATAAGATACAGATACAATAAAGGAGAATACAGATGGGGTAATAGGGAAAAATCGGGTATTTACAAACAAGTTGTAAAAGGGAAAAATAACAGTTATAATAATATTGATACGTATCAATATTATGCAAGTTTATATGTGCTGCAAACTATAACATAAAAATAAAAGTCTAACGGATATGTTTAAAGAAATACTGACAGGTCGCGACGAAGTATAATGTAAACAAGGTCACGTGTGTATAGTAGAATATAACGCAACAGAGAAAAACCATAGAGAGTTATGCGTATACATATTGATATTGATAAAACGAAAAAATATATATATTACAAGACGCTAAAGGTGATAGGCAAGACTATGCTTGAAAAAGGTACAATGTTTAAGTAAACATGTACATACAAGCAGAGAAAATATCTAAAAGAACTTAGCAAACAAGAAGCATCGATAACAGACAGGACCGGTCGGTGTATTCAAGAGAGTTACCTTACTCAAAAACTAGCCCGGGGTAGAGGAGACAATCAGAAAGAAATAGGAACAAAAACGAATATATGAAGGAGAAAATTATTATTAAATTACAAGCGGTAGAAAAAACGTATGCACTTAACACATAAGGATATACAGTCATACATATATACATACATACACACATACACGACATACACACATACACACACACAAAACGTGCTTACACTCACATATACACATATAAGGGAGCAAGTGTAAGTGAAGATACATGTAAAATAAAGGAGTACGTACTCACATAAGACGTATATATATAGCCTGATAGACTCGGCTATGTCAAGATGGATTCATGTATTCCTCCCACTTGGATTTTTATGTATTCTTTCTCCCACTTGGATTTGAAATGTTGCCACAATTATAATATGTCTATTCTACTGTTATTTTCTGCATTTTCGTGCAGCTGAAGATTGCTCTTCATATTGCATTTAATGTAATGCTCGCATTACTTAAATAAATGGGGTAGCACGAAACGTGCGTACTGCAATCATCTTTGAAATCCGT
>NC_068997.1:38481060-38490324 GCF_001194135.2 Octopus bimaculoides
ATATATATATATATATATATATATATATATACACTCTGAGTAAACTGTTATCTCCCAGCTTTAATCTAGCTAAACATTTTTGATTCTTAAAAATACTTTTATTTTTGGATAAGATATTGTGTTTTCTTTTCCTTGAATGTAAAATTCGAGAAAAACCCTGTATACATACATACACACATACATACAAACATACATTACATACACACATACACACACACATACATACATGCATACATATATATATATAAACATACATACATACATACATGCATGCATGCATGCACGCATACATGTAGAGATAGATAGATAGATAGATAGATAGTAGCACTCCGTCGGTTACGACGATGAGGGTTCCAGTTGATCCAATCAACGGAAACAGCCTAATCGTGAAATTAACGTGCAAGTGGCTGAGCACTTCATAGACACGTGTACCCTTAACGTAGTTCTCGGGGAGATTCAGCGGGAAACAGAATGTGCCGAGGCCGGCCCTTTGAAATACAGGTACCACTCATTTTTGCCAGCTGAATGGACTGGAGCAACGTGAAAATAAAGTGTCTTGCTCAAGGACACAATACATCGCCGGGAATTGAACTCACGACTTTACGATCGTAAGCCGAATACCCTAACTCCTGAGCCATGCGCATACATACATAAGCAGTTAATGAAAAACTTCGTTATTGTAAAAAATGACATGAACGAAAAATGGTAAACAGAAAGTTTGCCCGAAACCCACAAGATGTATATGGCAGTATGAAAGCGATGCCATCAAGGTTGTAAATGCTCCTCCCCGGGAAGACCTAGAGTCATTCTGGCGGAGAATGTGGAATATGAACAAACGCGATGCAGCATGGTTAAACGACCTACAAAGTGAGTACTGTGTAAACACCTCTCCCAAAACATATCAACAGGGAAACACTTCTGACAGGTATTATCAAACTGCCGAATAGAAAATCACCAGGAAGAGACCTGATAATAGGCTACTGGTACAAAAAGTTCATGTTCTACAGGGTAATTCTTCCGAACCCGATTAAAAAAACAATGGATGATGCGTTAGATTTACAACATTGGCTGATGGTCTCACGGACTACTCTTATTCCCAAGAACAAAAAGACCTATGTGGCCAAAAACTATAGGCCCGTAGCGTGCCTAAATGTTATTATAAACTGTACACAGGATGTCTAAATATGTTTCTCCAAGACCACTGCCAAACAAGTGAAGTGATAAGCGATGAACAGGCAGGAAAGAAGAAAGGAGTCTGGGTCTGTGGTGAACGGTTCCTCCTCAACAAAGCTGTCCTTATGGAAGCCAAGCAACATCGCCGTAATCTCCTAACGATATGGCTAGACTGCAAGGTGTTTGATTCTGTGCCCCACTCATGGGTAATAGAATCACTACACCTTGCCAAAGTACCATCTGGGTGTGGGCAATATAGATGTTTATATATGTACATCAACGGCTTGTCTATTTCCTTTATCTCTAATGATGAATACAATAAATTCCTCGAAATCGACGAGAATGTTGCATACATTGTTACTGTGACTAATGTCAGAATAACAAAAATGTAGTTCTGTAGACTCCCGAAAATATGGAACTCAGAGCTGCCTGCATTCAACAAGACCATATCTCAAAATGCTTTTTCAGTACTAGTGCTAGTGCCAATATTTGTGATATTGGACAGGACATTCGATGAGATATGCAGCATGGACATCAAAACCAGAAGGGTACTGACTACCACTGGCAACTTCTACATTAACAGTGACCCGATATGATTTATGTGAGACGAATTGAAGGTAATAGAGACATTAGATCAGTCCAAACTGCCTTTGAATATCGCATTATATCACCCATACAACTCTTGTTGAACAGTAAAGAAAGAAACGTGTATATTCTATGCATACTCAAAAGTGATTGCAACAATATCTTCAGAGTTAGAGAACTGTTGAGCAGGTACTCTGAAAATACAATTGTCTCATGCGACCCAAAGGAGGCTGGATTGGCCTACCTAAACAGAAACTTCGAGAAGCATGCATCATACCAACAGAAAGCAATGCATATGTACATATCCCATAAGCTAGGGGGCAATTTCAACATTGGCAGGATGAGTAGATTCTCCTGAACCTGCGATAGATACAGTACATTCCGCCTAGAAGGATATGCCTTCGCTATCCAGGAACAGGATAGCTACTAAATACCTGATAAACAAGAGGGTAAAGGTGGTGCCCCCAAACCTCCATGTTGTGATAAAAAGAAAATCGGCTCTGCTATACCAGTGTGGAAGAAATCACCCCACTTCATCAGCAGCTGCCCTGAAACGTCTCTGAGATACTATCTGTCCTTGAGGCATGATACAGTTGCGAAGATTATTTACAATGCTATCCACAGGAAGGACTGCCCCGATATTTACATCAAATGCATGTCAGAACCAGCAGGTATTCACATTTTTAAAACAAGGAATACTGGTAGAACACACCAATAAAAACATCAATTCGGTGCAAGCATAACAGACCTGATATTGTTCTGTGGGACAGGGAACAAGAGTCATGCGCTGTTGTAGAGGCCAGTTGCCCAGTAGATGTGAATGTACAATCAAAAGACCAGGGAAAAGAGAACATTTATGGCGAATTAATGTAGAACTCACGACTCTTGTACCCTGACTATGAATTCTCATATGTACCTGTCATCATAGGTGCATTAGTTTATGTACCAACAAATTCGTAGAAAAATCTAGAAATATTCGGTTTTACAGAAAAAGAGCAAAACAAACTGATGCGGATTCTCCAAATCCAATCTGTTAGTGGCAAAGCAAAGATTTGTAGGACATACCAAAAATTCTTCATCCGAGATTCTTATGTGAATACTTGGATGTATGCATCGACAATTCAGCCAACACACAAACTCAACCACATATTTACGAACACCGGGAACTCTCTCAAGAAGAACTTAAATTAAACTCTAAGAAAAGTCATACATATATTTGTGTGCGTGTGCATGTGTGTGTATATATACGCGGTGTGTGTGTGTGTGTGTGTGTGTGTGTGTGTGTGTGTGTGTGTGTGTGTGTGTGTGTGTGTGTGTGTGTGTGTGTGTGTGTGTGTTGAAATAAGCCTTTTGGAGTTTGGTTTTTAATGAATCTTTTCTTTGTTTTTCAACCGTTTGACGATAAGGAGCATTTTCCCAGTGTCTATTTTCATTAATTTCATTGTAATTATAGTACATTAAATACGACGCAGGGCTTGCAGTTTGATTGAGTAGTTAGAATTAAGCTTCAGTGTCAAATGGGAAAAACTACAAAAGGGGACTCGAGTTCGCCATAAACATGTTTTTTTGTGTGTTTTTTTGTTTTTTTTACACATGTTTACGATTTATTCTTATCATTAAATGTAAACAAGCTAGCAAATTAGACTGAAGAAAACAAAATGAACAAACATCTCAAAACATTTCATACAACATGTAGTTGCTCTTTAAGAGACATATAGTAAAATATTTGCAGATGCATATATAAAAAATATAACAACCAAAAAATTAGTTTCTTATTACTACTTGATGTAAATAATTCCGTCATTCCTAATAAGAACAGCTGTTCTCTTAAGAATGAGAATATTTTTTTTTAATAACTTCTTTAACAAATTTTGGGAGTTGCTAACGATGCCGCGAGATGTTTGTTTTCTTTCCCCATCTATGAGACAAAATTCAATTCATTAAGATTTTTGTGAAGTACGTCTTTCTGTACATCAACATTTACTCGATTTATCTTAATCTACTTAATCCATGCCATTGGCAGATTTGAGTTGTTTCCCTTATCTTATTTTTCTTTAAATGATATTACTTTTCGTTTTTTCTTTTATTTTGTTGTTTTTTTGCTTTTCTTTCATAGTTTAAACATCATAGTGATTTTTCTCGCTTGGTCGTTTCAACTTGAACCAGAAACTAAGATAATAACTTTTCAGCACAAGACTTATAAGAAAAGAGTAAAGTTGTTTGTCTACTTCACAAGTTAATTTCCATCTAATGCCCGATAATGATAGTTCTTATGTACAATGGAAATGTCTATATTTTTAGTTCTTACATTCCAAAAATAACTTCTAACGTCGTCTAAATAGTTTAGCTAAGTACAAAGTAGATGAAGCCATGAGTATATAGTTACACAGACTAGCAGTCATACATAAATCAAAATAGCCGTTCAGAAAAAAATATCTGGAAAGTTCTAAGGAAATGTTTAAAGGTCTTAAAAATCGTAGTGATATGATTAGAAATGTTACTACAATCAGCATTATATTTGTGTTGATATGAGAAAAATTATATTACAGAAAGGAGCGAGGAAAGCATTTTGCCCGGTGCGGTAACGATTCTACCAGTTCGCCACCTTAAGCTTTTAAAGTATATTGATTGCAAACCAAAGCATGAGAATAAAGGCACAGACATAGCAAAAAAGAAAATATGTACCAATTCAACTGAAAATAGATAGAAATGAAGAAAGTTTTCAGACTATGTAACTAACTGTGTAATCAGAGAAAATATAAACCAGGAAGAATATAATCTAGAAAAAATGTATATAACTTTAATAACGTAGGTATACTTAAAATATTTTATACTTTTTTTTATTCTGTACACGTGTGTATGTTAATGAAGAGATATCTTTTAGATAAAAAAACAAACCGTTTGACCGTAATTACTCATTTATATTATCATTTTTTTGCTTATTAATTTGGATGCAATTTTAAATATCTTATAATTAAATATCTTGGTTCAGGTATCTTAGCGAAAACTTTGCTATTAATTTTTTATGAAGCAGACGTCCTTAGGTATTTCCCCACTCATTCTTTTCAGTTATCACTCCACTCAATATTAGTGAAAAACCTTTATCTTCTCTCGTCATTCTAAGATTTTGCAGTAAATGTTAGACTCTGTTTGCTTGTGTAGTCGTAATATTAAAGATAAGTCTGATGGAAAATATATAGGAAGAATATGGTAACTATAGTTAAAATATAAAATAGTTTCACGATTAATTCCAGTGAACGACTTGGCATGTGTTTTGTTAGGAATCAGAAACATGAGATTAGCATTTCATACGCAACAGAAGTTTATATTCTATACAAGAAACTTAACCTCGGTGATTTGTATCCTAAGTTTTCAATTCTACTCATGTTATGATAGTACATCTGCTTAAAGATTCCTTCAATACTTCGGATAGTTCAGTGAAGTATATTCTTCGCTGAAGAGGTCTAATAAGTCCAAAATCTACCCAGAGTTGTCTTCCGTGCTTGCTCATTACTCATTGAGTTGATACTGTCCTTCTTTCACTACATAATTATTTTTAATTAAGTGATTAATGTCCACGATATTGAATATCTTAGCATTTACTTAACTTAGTCACTGTTTCACGTTTTACAATTTTAGAAGATGAAAAGTTGCGCTAGAGACACAAAGAGGTCAATGATTGATTCTCTATTTGTTTTCTTGATCTGCTTGAAATCGCAACCATATCTCCTTCGATTGCACTTTATTGCAAATTAGATATTGAAGTACTAAACAACTATAAAAAGACGGGATGATCGTGACTGGAATGCCTTTCAATATATGTTTACTCCGTTAAGCTTGATCCGGGACTAAACACCAGTCAGACTCTTCAGACACAGTCTTTCAGTCCTACAGACTAAAATACATATATACATAAACAGTGCATTTTATTTGTAGAGTACACTGCATATGGCATTTATGTAATCGGTTGTTCAGTTTATTTCGTTTATTTTATCATAATATAAGTCTATTGATTGTGATTTATTGTGAAAGCTGTTTTATTGTGTGGACAAAGTAGGCAGGTGCAAAAGACATCCGAGATTCAATTGTAAAGTTAAAATTAAGGTTCATATTATTGTTGTTGAATCTGCTTTACTTCTTGTGCATTGAAAGCAACATCCTCAAAAACAGATTTTCAACCAATTATATAATAATTTATTGCAATGAAATACTGCAAATTTTCAAGTTAAAGATGTTAATGCGACAGAGTCAGTATTAATACCGAGAGGTAATATTTCTAGACGTAGATATTCGGTTAGAACAAATGATACTGCGGTAGATACCATAAGAGAAACTCTCGTATATCGCTGGCGGGGAGATGAGTCGCTGTTATTTCTAGCCGTCGAGTGTTCATCATTGACAAAACCAAGGAAGGCCAAAATCACGTAATCTAGTGGACTCGGCGCTGGACGTGGCAGAGATTTATCTCTCCGATACCGATATAGACAAGAGTACATTTTACACCAAGAACTAATATGAGAGTTTCTTTCATGGTATCTACCGCAGAATAGTTTGATTTGACTGAACATCCACGTTTAAGTGGGGATAATTATTACCCCTCAGTAATGCTTACATACTATGGTCGACTGAAGTTAGAGGCCCTGGTACATGTTTTAACCAAGAGCCTTAAATATTCTTAGGACGTCCAATTTTGTTATTACTAAGTGTTCAATAGCACAAGATTGCTATATAAACAAAATTCTGTTTGTAGATAGATTGTAAATTCACAAAGCATTTTGTGTTAAAAACATTTTCAACGATTCTGACAAAACAAAATAAAATACAATTGCCGGGTTTCGAAATCATTTAAGCTATTTAATTGAACAGGTTTCTGTAAAAAATTGTCTCCTTCAATAATAATTACTGTCATTTCCTTTTACCTTTGTTAAAACCAAACAGTAATTTTATTTGACGATTTCAACAGCCTCACTTATAGAGTTCTTTTTCCCTCCAGGTTAAAAGTAAATGATGTGCGAAACTGAAAACACGGCTTACGTTTACTTTTATCTTATTCTCCTAAAGGATATCTATTTGTAGTGATTCAATGTTTTCCTTTATCCAAGACTAAAAATCGTACTTCAAAATGGTGATTCTATAGAAAACACACACACACACACACACGTAAGTTTATACTGAATACAAATGTGTGCCCGTTTCTTGATTTTCTGTGCTTCTTTTTCTTTTCTATTTCCTTGTTTAGACGTTTGGGTGAATAGAACGACAGGAAAATGTTTGTAAATATTCTAAGAAAATGGATGTAGGTATAATAAAGATAACAATGAAATAGCCGATACTCGATACGTGATAAGATAACAATAGGTTTAGTGGTGTAATTTTTGTAAATATCGTACCAGCAAATTACGATAACTTCTTTTAAAGTTGCAAGCAAGAAGTAGATCTATCAGATCCGTATTCTGTAAACCCTACCCTTTTCAAAAGCATAACTTCAAGTTAAATAACTATACTCTAATAATCCTTTTTGTACAAATAACTATCGCCTAATGATTATTTTGGTATAATGACTTCTTTGTTTTACAACACTAACTACATAAATTTCAGTTTCCTTGTTAAGTCGTTTAGATATGTCTTAATGTTTTGGAGTTGTAAAGTTTATTAATCATTCTTTGTATTTTAGTTACAGATTAAACCTCAACATGGATAGTACTATACACTTCGTGAAAACAATTCGAGGAAAAGAACAGCTCAGCTGAAAGCGCAACTTATTGGCGACATGAAGATCGAAAGTGTCCCAGCCGTCTAATCTTTAGCAGAAATCATAAAGTTATGAAAACTTCAGAGCACAACCATGCAGGCGGTAGTGAAAAAGTGCATGTGTTCCAAGCATTAAGCAAAATCAAAGAAAAAGCTCTTACAACATCAGAAATGCCTGCAGCAATAATTTCTGACGCGATTAGTGAAGTCCCAAAAGGTTCCCAACCGCTGTTTCCTACCAATGCTTACATCACTCGAAATATTCGAAAAGTAAGAAATAAACAGCTTCTCAAGCTTCCAACATCACTGGCTGATGTAGATGTTCAAGGCAGATTTAGGATAACCTCGGGAGGAGAAAACAGGCTAGTACATGATAGTGGAGAAGATGATCAAGAAAGAATTTTGATTTTTTGCAGCACCATCATCCTTGCAAAAGCTAGGTTCATCAAAACACAGGTTTGGTGATGGAATTTTTGAAACATGCCCCAACATCTTTTACTAAATATATACAATTCATGCCGAAATCCACGGTGAAATACATCCTCTTGTTTTTGTATTGCTACCAGGGAAGTCGGAAGAAATTTACGTTAAAATGTTGCATGCTCTTGTAGAATGAATGGAAGCTAACGGAATTGAAATTGAAATAACAGAGGTAAGCATAGACTTTGAACTGGCAACTCGAAATGCATTTCGAGCTGCCAGTTGGAGAAAAACTTAGCAATTGGGACTTTATAATAATAATATAATAATAATGATATAAACTTTTCTTTATTCTGTCAAAAAGGGAACGCTTTGGCCTTTCTATATGTTGCTGTTGTACTAATAGGACTGCAATACTTGAAACAAAGTGCATCTGAAAATGCATTGCTGTTTATTGAATACATAGAAAATACTTTTGTAAATGGACTGCTAAGAAGAAATGGAAGACGGTCAAAGCCATTTTCAATACCTGAATGGAATGTTTACGAATTCACACTTTATGGTAAAGCACGTACAATTAATTCTATTGAAGCATGGCATAGGCGATTTAATGTCTTAGTTAGATCCCATTCAAATCTATATAATGTTCTTGATGTTCTAAGAAGAGAAAAACAAATCATCAAAGCAATGTTATCTCAACTTACCGTAGGTGCAAGCCCCAAGAAGAAAATTACCAAAGCAACAAGAAGAGAGGAAAGAATATTACAAGTTGTTGCTAATTAGCAGAATCGATCAATGGAAGATTACTTTCGTAGTATTGCACATGATCTGGGCTCTTTTAAAATTTCGTTTTCATTTTATTTTTATTGTAATAAATGTATATTCTATTTCAAGCATATATATTACGCATATTTGTAATTTAGTTATAAATAGATATAATCAGACAAGTTTTGTTATACCTAACCTAAGTATCGATTTACCAAAGTGTCTTAGACTAAAGTGGTTTAGACCAAAGTGCCGTATCCTACACACACACACACACGCACATATATATGCGCAAACATGGCTGTGTGGTTCCGGGTTCAGTCCCACTGCGTGGCACCCTGGGCAAGTACCTTCTACTATAGCCTCGAGCCGACTAAAGCTTTGTGAGTGGATCTGGCAAACGGAAATTGAAAGAAACCCGTTGTATATGTATGTATGTATATATCTATCTATGTATATATACGTATATATCTATGCATGTGTGTATCTGTGTTTGTCCTCCCACCATTTGATAACCGGCGTTGGTGTGTTTATGTCCCTGTAACTTAGTGGTTTGGCAAAAGAGATCGA
>NC_068997.1:38490424-38498402 GCF_001194135.2 Octopus bimaculoides
CGCACGCACGCACGCACGCACGCACGCACGCACGCACGCACGCACGTACATGTGTGCGCATTTAGCTGCCAAAGCTAAAAGCAACTCTTCCTCAGACATCACTTGCTACTCCACACAGCTACGTTCACACGCCAAACATCTTCCAACTCTTTTCTGACTACCTAGCTATTATCATCATTATGCACTCATCAATGAACAAAGAAAAAATACTCCTCCAAACTTCAAAAGAGCTTAGTGGTATCGATTCCATCAGGAAGCAGAATCTAAATTTGCAGAATTCAACATAACCACAGAAAAAAAAATTGCAAGATAAGCTACTGCACACTAAGAGTCAACAAAATAATTTTAAACGCATCAAACAAAAATGTACCTGCAGGTCAACACAAAATTATACATCCCCAATTACACAACAGAAATAGCCAACATGATAAACACTGCACACAACCAAATAATACAATGCGCCAACACTTCAGAGTAGAATTAAGTCAAACATCTAAAAGATAAAATTAAGTCAAACATCTAAAATGTAGAAATCGGTAACCAGGCACACATTTATATTTAACATAAGCAACATAGCAAACAGCAAAAACTTTATATAGAATAGTCAATAGCATCAAAAACGGCAGCGTCACACTGCACATTACTCCACTATAACAATCTCAAATAAGATAATATCTAAACCCACTTAAATGTGGATGCTGTTAGAACAAATTATACGTTTAAGTAGGTTAAGTGGGGATAAATATTACTTATAAACAATACTGCCTCTGTCGCTAATATATAATCTCAACTAATATATTTCATTGCAATACCAAAAGTCGCAGTAACAAGACAGATATACAAAATGAAAATGTTTCACAGAGAGAATATTTTGAAATTTTCCTTTGAACCAAATGAGCCTATATGTAACAACTATTGATACATTTACAAGCAAAATATCACAAAAATGTACAAAGATTTATCCTTGGTTCCCGGCTAAAATGTCCTCCAAAACGGATCAGTCAGTTGACTCATGTCGACGCACAGAATCTCCTCGAGAATGTCTTCGGTCTTTCCCATTACTAACTCTCTATAGAACGTCATGGTGAAAATCTCACCGACCTCACTATCTGACTGGTAGAATCATTTTAATTTAAAGTATAAACGCTGTTTGCACGTACTTTGTTTTTCTTTCTGAATTACTTTTCTTACTTTTGACAATACAAACGCATCAGTTGTATCAACATTTATGTTTTCAATTCCTTTACGTTCGACGCCGAGAAAGACTGTAGCAGAATGTTACACATAGCTCATTGAATTAAACTTCTCAAATATGAACGTGTTCAACTTGCTGAAACATCACTCACAGTTGACAACAGAAGTTGTCATGGTGAATGTCATCTGAATAATTACTCTCGATTCTGGAATCACATTTTCCTCTTCATGCTGAACAATTCACTTATTTAATATTTACAATATGAATGGTATTCGATCTAATTGACTTAGCACCTCCTCAGACGTTGCTGGCATTGTGCCAAATTTTGAAACCAATATGAATGGTATTTCTTCTTAATTCAATCAAATAGTAATTCTCTACCATCAAAATGAAAGCCAAATTTTGAATTCAAGTCAGACAAATCTTTCTTCCTATTTCATAATGGAGACGATCAATAGTTTCTCTTATTATTCTTATTTCTTTCGCAGATAACCTTACATACTTGGCACCGTTTTTGTTTTTTGTTTTCTTTTTTTGTTTTTTTTTTGTTTGTTTGTTTTTTGTTTTTTTGTTTTTTTTTTTTGTTTTTTTACCAAACTTCATTTCTTTCTGTCTCGTCTTTTATTCGAAAATTTCATATATCACACAGTTTTCGCCCATTTTCAAATGATTTCTCTGGAAAGCATTTGAAATTTCACTGAGTACCTGCTTTGTATCAGCAGTTCTAGCTTTGATCATCAACTATACTTTACAAAAATATTCCGCCGCGATATCAAACTGTTCATGAACTGATTTCACGGACCCTTCTCTGGAATTCAATCTTGTTTTAAGATCAGGTTTGGCAACTATTTATTTTGCCGACAGGGAGTTGAGTTGGAAAAGAACGACCAAAGTGACCGTATTGGCTAGCAAGATGCTCTCCAAACAAATACAAGGAATGATTATCATAATTAAGAAAATTCTCTTCGCAGCTTTTTCCTTAATCCTATGATTAACACCACATTCATAATCAACCATAGAGCAACAGTGTCTTCCAAATATATTTCATCTTTTGCCAATTGTTCCAAAGTTATTTCCACTATGTTTTTGGAATCCTTTAGCTATATTGTGAGTGTGTGCGTGTGTGTATGTGTGTGCGCATGTGTGTGTATGTGTGTGCGTGCGCGCGCGCGTACATGCGTGTGTTTATGTGTGTGTGTGTGAGTGTACATATATTTAACAACATACAGAAAACAGATATGGTATTCAATGTTTTATAGAACATACACGCTTTTCCGAAAATTACCATCATTATTATATAACAAAAGCATTATACTATCTTACAAACTTCACTTCAGTGTTCCGCTAAGCAGACCGGAAGCAACACCTGACTGATAATGGAAAGAAAAACCACTTTAATTTCCAAAAACAAGGACACCATCCCTCTACAAAACTACGGGCCCTTTCATCAGTTGTATGCAACCCACATCTGGAGACCTATGTTTTACTAGATGAACGAAAAGGTTGGCTTGAAAGAGACATATGGCCTTAAAGAAAAGTTACAGGCGAACTGGAATATTGTAGAGCACAGTAAGAAAAAAACAAATCTCAACATGGCATCGATTGACTACCAGTAAGTTTTCGACCGCATTTCACAATCGTGGATAATGAAGTCATTATACCCAAAACTACTAGAATATGTCACTCATCGATGACAAAATAAGATTGGAAAAAGAGAAAAGACCGTGAAAACCAGTCTTACATTCATAAGAAGAGGTATCTTCTATAGTAACTCTTTGCCCCATCTACTTTTCTGCCTTACTCTGACACTACTAACAAATTTACTGAATGAAGCTACCATGGCATACAGATGCTATAAGCAAAATATGAATCATCTCTTTATTGAAGACTTAAAAACTTTTACAGACTACACTGAAACAGTAAATTTAGATAACAACGCAAGAGAAATGGTAAAACATACAAACTCACATTAAAACAAAATTACAAAACGTAGTGAAGAAGAAATGGAGAGAAAGACCACTCCGTGACCAATACTCTGCAAGGATCGAAAGAGAAGTAAGCAAAAATGGAAGCCAACAATGACTTAAATGCTCCGGTCTAAAAGCAGAAACTGAAGGACTGATTCTCGCTGAACAAGTCTACTGTCTGGTCAGAGTCAATTATAAGAACAAAATAATGAAAATAGATCTTTGAATCAAATGCAGAATGTGCAATCAGTACAATGAGACAGTTGGCCGCATCATCTCCGTTGCCAAATATGAATAGAGACACAGGCATGATCGAGTTGTGAGAAGAAAGCTACAATTCGGTCTTTGGTAGATCGGAAGTGGAGCGTACTACTCCATTATAGGCAGATATATACGCTTTGCACTTCGCTCAACTGTTTGGGACGGATGAAAAGTCGGAGACAGGGTTGAACTTTACCGTCAATGACATGAAAAGACGCTCAACTGGTGATGCAGAGTTTTGCGAAAGGCCGATAACAGCTGATGATATATTACGGGCAAGTGCCTGGCGGCCAATAATTCTCCTGCGCTCAGGTTTCAAGAATTTGGCCAAAGCGTTTGCCATAAGGTTGACGGTCTCTTTGGTTATGCGCAAACATGTACCACCCCACCCAGATCTATCCATAAAAAGCCTCCTCCTCGTGCAATATATCATAAAGAGGATTCATAAGGAACCTGACATGGATGGAGCCTCAGTCAACTTGGATCAATCGACAGCCTTCGATATGGTCGACTACCAATACTTGGCGACTGTTTTCAAGGCAACTGGTTTCGCTCCCGTCTTCAGAAGCTATAATGTACAGCGATATATCAACCGGTGGTCAGAGTAAATGGCCATCTGTTGGAACCGTTCAGCATCATGTATCCGTACGTACTGACTCTAGATCCACTTCTATAGAAGTTGAAGGTTTCGATGTGCATCCCACGAGAACTAGCATGCGGAAGATCTGTGTTTTCATATTGGATGATATCAGCATAAGCGTCGGACAGCAAACACCGCGTGGTGATCGACACTTCTCTAAGGGGATACGAGTCAGATGGAGTGTCTACATTACCACTCTCCCTTTCTCTTCACCGTGGTTGAGCAGAATGGAACACCTGCTCTTCTGCTTTCTGTGAAGAAAACATGTCCCACTAATCGGACGCTCCATCTAGACACTTTTCCGCAGCTGTTCGATAATGCTCAAGTACTGCATGATCGCATGCAGCTCGGTTTCGTCGCTTTGCATGTATCTTGGACGGGTGCGCTCGACGGCACTACCACATCTGCAGAATTTATCTCGAACTGACAGTATCCCCCACTCTACCCTAGTATCGCTATCACGACCAGAATTTCTGAAAATTATTCATGGGCTTCGGCCCGAAAGCACTTTGAAAAAAAAAACAGTCAGTTGTTTTTCATCAACGGCCAGATTTGCCTCGAGAATTTCGTTGCCCTTACACTTAATTGTTCTACAGAATACCATGGCGAAACATCCACCGATCGCAATAACCGACTGGCACTGCCATATATAACCGCCTGATCATTGTACCTTAACCCAGTTCACGTCTGCCAGTTCGCTTTCTGTGGAGGGGAGCGTTACACTAACGAGGCGCTCCTTTTGCTCTCAAAAGGAGGGGTGAACAGGTATGGTCACTATTAGTCAGAGATTCATTTTTTTCCACAGCTCGTCATTTTGACAGAGTTGTAGTCTTAGGTGAAGCAAGGGTCTAAACAGAGCGCTTGACATTCAGAATGTCGTCAAGCCCTCACAGCCTTCTACCAGTCAGTGAGGTCGGTAGAATTTTCACCATGACGTTCTATATAGAGTTAGTAATGGGAAAGACCTAAGATGTTCTGGGGAAGAATCTGTGCGTCGACATGAATCAACTGACTGATCCGTTTTGGGGGACTTTTTAGCTGGGAACCAAGGATAAATTGCAGAAATCTCCGCCCTGGCAATGCTATCGGTGTAGGAGGTGGAGAAGCACAGCTGGTTCGAGGTAAACTGTACAGGCATAGAAGTACCGTCAACCAAGCCCGCCTGAGACTTGCTCAGAGCGACGAAACTGTTCTGCACGCACATTTCCAGTGCCCAAGTATTGCTGATTAGTAGAGTTATGTCGTAAATCTGCTATCTCGTGTATGTTGGATCCAGCTATCAACTGAGTCCGTTGCGAAGATAGCTCTGCGGCCTTCATTTGGCCGGGAAGACTAGGCAGTGTTTATGTATCTGATTGCCCGAAGCCAGATTGAAAGAGCTAAAAACAGACACCTCTTTGGCCAAGCCCCCATACACTTTTACAAGTTTCATTGGAAAAGGGAAGTGAGGATGTTGAAGGGTTGGTGAGAATGGTGAGCATGGTTCCGTGAGCATGGTTCCGTGAGCTAGCCTCCTCTGAGCTTGCGCCTGTAGATTAAGGGGAGACAACAAGAAGGCACGTGCCTTAGTGGTTAGGACGATCGCTATTTTGTGCGGTTTCCACAAGTAGCCCTAAGAAGTCCTGCTTTCTTGTAGAATTATTCTTTGCTGAAATGTATTGTTACTGTTCTTCCTCTTACACGCTCCTTTATATAATCCCACATTGTACCGTTTTGTACCGTCCCCATGCCTGTCGCTAAGGCGAGGAGCACTGCAGAGCACTGCCCCCTCACAATTCAATGGCGCACCCCCAGATTTAGAAAATAAAGGTTTCAAAACTTTTCCTGCAATACAAATTAGTACCCACCCGAATATTTTGAAGCACTCCCAATCACCGAAGTCAGGCGGCGGGTCTGACTGTCCCCTGTGTTTTTGTGAACTCTTAATGGTTAACAAAGAAAACATTATTATTATCATTTCATTATCATCTTCTTTTAATTATGTTTTCATTTCTTGCCGACTGTCTTCTATACACCTGGGGCAGAGAAACTCACTGCGTACATTTGTAGGCCATTAAAATAAACACACCAGATTGTTCATTTACAAAGTCATGTGATAGAGAAAAGAGGGAAGAACGACAGAGAGAAAAAGGAAAAATAAAAAAATAAAAAGTAAACAAAGAAAATAAAGGGGGGAAAGGGGGAAAATTCACAGCGTCAATGCTCTTCTCAATACGACAATCTTTTGCACTTCCTATTCCTTTTCAGATCCTTTTTTGATTATTTCAAGTGTTCCTACATTCACTGGTATTGTAACCGTCTTGAGATGGCACGTCTTTTCGATTTCGATTAACAAATCTTTATATTTTCTGAACTTATCAAATTCTTTTGCCGAAATATTATGGTCACAGAGTATGCACATGTCAATCAATAAATAGACTTTATTGCCCTTGTCTTTCACAACAATATCTGGTTTATTTGCTTTGTTGGTCCGGTCTGTACATACTGGAAAGTCCCAAATAATCGTTACATTCTCTCCTTCAGTTACAGTCTCACGGTGGTACTTATACCATTTCTCAGCAGTTTTGATTTTATAATGCTGACACATTATCCAATGTAGGTATCGGCTAACTCTTGATTTATACACTACCTTACACCCAGGTATTAGGTGGTCCACTTTCAATCCCATCGTTGCAGTATCGGCACTTTGTGTCTACACCATTTTTTATCACATTGGCTTGATAGTTCCGGGTCAATAAGCTCTGATCTTGAGCAGCCAAGATAAAGCCTTCACTCTTTGCCTTTAGCCCTGAGCTCCGTAGCCACTGATGGATGTGCTTCTGGTCTACATCATTCTTCAACGGTTATTTTCACCTTCCCTATTTCGCTGTAGAATGTTTTCGCATTGGATGTGAACAGCTTATTTTGCTTGTAAAACTTTCTCTTCTTAAAACTTCGTATTCTTTGAGCTTTTGCTTGGACATTTTGTTGCAATGTTATCTTTGTTGAAAGTAGTTCTTCTCTTGGTGAGAATCTATGTTTTCTCTTCATCTTTCTTCCTTTTCTGACTTTTACAGTGTTTCCACAGATTAGTTCATTCAATATTGATATTTCACCTCTCATTATTTCAATCTCTCTTTCAATTTCACATTTCCTGTTTGGAATTCTTCTCAGGTTTGTATTTCTTTGTTTTTTCAGAGGCATACAATTGGTTTCAATGGTTTTAGCAGCTGCGTAAAGAATTTCGTTTAACTCAGTGAGATCTGGTTTTAATTCTTGTATAATTTCTTTTGTTACATAGTTTCCAATCTTAATTTGTTTTCTATTTTGGATTGTATTTGAGAGTTTATGAAGTGGTTCTCTCTATTGGTGTGTTTTACAACTGCAAGCTAACTCAAGATTTTCGGCTTCATTTTGATCGTAGACTCTCTATGTTCTTCAGTAAATATGTGGTCTTCAAATATTTTGTCTTTACCACTTTCCTCGTTATCTTTATCGGCTCATTACAATTTATTTCTTCAGACGTTTGCGTGTTCTAGTCAAATGAGACTCGTGGAGTCTCATTTCGTCTGGTTCTTTATTTCCTTTCTGACATATATTTAAGTCAGTTTCCGCTGCGTGCTTAATTGCGGTTATTTCGGTATCTGTGAGTCTTATTTCTGAAGATATCCCTCTTAACATTTACTAATTTGCTTTTGTCCAAATATAGTCTACTGTCTTGATTTTGAGTTCTCTATATTTGATAAGAGTGTGCGGTGTGTTTCTCTTCAGATGGTCTACCAAATGCCTAGTAATAGGCGTATATTACCTCTGTACACTCTCCTCGGGTTCATTTGGTCCTCTTACATTTTTCTTTCTATAATGGTTGTGATGGTGAACTTGGAGGGCTCGATTTTGGGAAGTTCCCATTCAAATGACCCTCCTGGTTTGTATTCC
>NC_068997.1:38499168-38505556 GCF_001194135.2 Octopus bimaculoides
ACACACACACACACACACACACACACACAAACACACACATACGCATATATACGACGGGTTTCTTTCAGTTTCCGTCCACCAAATCCACTCACAAAGCTTTGGTCAGCCCGAGGCTATAGTAGAAGACACTTGCCCAAGGTGTCATGCAGTGGGACTGAACCTGAAACCATGTGGTTAGTAAGCAAGCTACTTACCACAGATCGACTACTGCGGCTATGTTGAATTTTTCTTTTCTTTTTATAGGTTTTGCTGTGGTTTACTGTTTTCATAATTGTGCATTTTGTATATATTGGCGGTTGCTAATCGCCTTAATTTTTATCGTACGTTTAATAGTGTTGTTGTAATAAAAGGTATGTTTACATATTCGAGTAGTCAGGGAAAAAAATAAAGGTAAAATTTTCACAGAAAATTGTAGATATTAAAGTTTTTAAATCTTCTAAAGATGATCGTTAGTATGTCCGAACAGAGAAAACAGTAGTGTTCTTGCAATAAAAGGGATGTTTGCATTTTCGAATTCTCAGGGGAAAAGGCAAGGATAGATATTCACAGAAAGTTGTAGATATTAAAGATCTTAAGTTTTTAAGTGTTTAAAGACGATCGTTTGTGTGCTCGGCCCCAGTAAAACTATAGATATGAAAGCTTTTAAACTTACTTTGAAGGAAATTTTAATTTATTATTATTATTATTATTATTATTATTATTATTATTATTATTATTATTCAGTAGTTTTATTTTTATAGCGTGCTTTCACTTCACTACCGAGCGCAGCTCTGTGTGCCTTGTGTATGTGCTGTGATTTTCTGTGATGCTCTTATGGCTACTGTATTGAAAGTGTTTTGCGTAGGATGTGTGCAGTGCCCAGTAGTGCAATTTTCTGTATGTTATATATACTTGTAAGTCCTGGTGTTTTTGTTATGTATTTGTCTGAATATTTTTTTATCATACCTAATGCGCCTACTATGATAGGAATTGTTTCTGTCTTTAGATTCCACATTCGAGTTACCTCTATTTCCAGGTCTTTGTATTTTGAAAGTTTCTCTATTTCTTTTAGAGAAACGTTGTCATCTGCTGGTATTGATACATCAATTAGAAAGCATTTTTTTCTTCATGATCTCTGACAACTATATCTAACAACTATATCTGACCTTAATTTCTCTATCTGTGTGTATTGGCATATCCCAGAGTATGGTTGCTTTCTCGTCTTCTGTGACATTTTCTGGCGTGTGTTTATACCATCTTTTTTTCTGTTGTTATTTCATAGTGTTGGCATAGCTTCCAGTGTATGTAGGTCCCAACTCTGTCGTGTCTGTGAATATATTCCTTCTTAGCCAGGACTGGGCAGCGAGAGGTAATATGATTTATTGTTTCTTGTCCATCGCCACATATTCGCAGTTATTTATTGTTTCTTTTCATTATATGTTTTTGGTAATTTCTGGTGGGGAGGCTTTGGTCTTGTGCTGCAATTAAAAATTCTTCAAACCATTTATCAATATATTCAAATCCTAGCTTTCTACAAAGATCCCAGTGGACTGCTCTCCCTAGATTGTCATGTCTTTGTATTCTTTCTGTGCCAGCATACTACATTCACTTACTATATGAGTAACTCTTTCCTCTTTTGATTTACATAATTTACATTGGGAATCTACTTGGTCTTTGGCTATCTTGGCTTTAATCGAATTAGTCCTTAATACTTGATCTTGTGCAGCTACTAACAAACTTTCTGTCTCCCTCTTCAGCTTTCCTTTCTGCTACCATAACCATTTCTCGCTACTAGTATTTGCTGCTACTATCTTTGGGAATCTACCATGCATCACATACTCCTACCAGACAGATAATTTCTGTTCTTTTTTATGATTTTTAAGTTCGTTTGGGTTTTTGGTTTCCCAATGTCTTGCTGTGACTCTAGCAGCTTTTAATAAACTTTTTTCACGATTAACTACATAAGAGTCTATATCTACTCTAGCTAACTCCACACAATCTTCCACTGATATTAACCCTCTTCCGCCTTCCTTTCTAGGTAGGTATAATCTTGCTACTCCTGCCCTTGGATGGAGTCATCCATTCATATTGAATTCCTTCCTAGCTCTTCTGCCTGGCTTTGCTAATTCAGTTATTGCCTAATCTACAAAAGTTTCTGAGTAACAAAGTAATGATACTGCTCAGATATTTACAGCCTTCACTAGATTCGGACCATTTAGATTTGACTCCATTACCTTCCTCACCCTTCTGTACGCCTTCTCAGTTTTCGTTTTCATTTCTGTAGCTAGTACTCTGTCAGATTCTAATACTCCTAGATACTTATGACTCTCTCCTCCTTTCAATGATTTTAATGCCTGGCCATCTGGTAATTGGATACCTTCACTGTTGACTACCTGTCCCCTTCTCGTGACTAATATTGCACATTTACGTATGCCAAATTCCATGCCTGTATTTTTGGTGAAGTGTCTTACAGTCTGTATTAAGGAATCTATCTCTTTTTCATTCTTACTAAAAAGCTTCAGATCATCCGTGTAGAATAAATGGTTAATTTTTTCCTTACTATTTCTGAACTAATACCCTGTCTTTGCCTTCCTTAATACTAAACTGAGGGGGATCAATCATAAGACAAATATTAAAGTGAACAATGAGTCCCTCTGGAAAATTCCTCTTTTAATATTAACTTTCTCTAGGCGTGTGCCACCTAAGTAGAAATCTACTTTCCATTTCTTCATGCTACAGCTAATTAATTCTCTTATGTTGTCTGCTATACTGAATATACTCGAACACTCACTAATCCACGGGTGTGGAATTATGTCATAGGCTTTCTTATTATCTATCCATGCTGATGTTAGATTTTTCTTTCCAGCTTTTACTTAATTCAGAACTGCTTTGTCTATATATAATAGGTTGTGCGTTCCTCTAGACTTCTTCCTGCAACCTTTCTGTTCTTCTGGCAGTAAATTCTGGTTGTCAAGGTACTCGTAAATGCTTTCTGAAAGCATTCCTGTTAACAGCTTCCACACTAATGGTAAGCAAGTGATTGGTCTACAATTACTAGCTGTATTACCCTTGCTCTTATCTTTCATAATGTGTATTGTTCTCCCTTTACTCATCCAATCTGGTATTATTCCTCCATTAAGGCAATCCTGAAGTTGTTCCCTCAGCCTCCCATGTAAACAACTGAATTTCTTTAGCCAGTACCCTAGAACTAAATCTGGTCCTGGACCCTTCCAATTCGGCATTTTTCTTCACATTTTACTCATTAATCCACTAGTTAATCTTAGATCTGGCTGCTTCTCACTCACTACTTCCCTCACTTTCTTTAACCATACTGCATCTCCATTATGATTGGCCATCCCAAATATTACTCCAGAACTTTCTAGCTTCTTCTTCTTTAGGTTTCCCATCTTCAATACTTTCTTCTCCACTATTTATTTGGTGATAAAATCTCCTCTGATCTGTCTCAATAATCTATTCTGTTGATACTGATCTATTCTTTTCTGATATCTGGAGAGCTGGCCTGCTACCGCTATGATACACTGTTTCGACACTTCTGTTACTATCCCAAATTCTTTCTCTTTCACTAAGTATGTTTTCTCGGGGGAAGATTTTTATCTCGTGTTTCCTAAATTGTTTGTTTTCCAGACTTCTATTTTACTCAGATTTTGTCTTAAAGTCTTCTCTTTATTTTGTAGTCTACTTTTCCACATTTGCTCTTTTTTAATCTTTCCCTGTGAGACATCTAATTTTCTGGTGACTACTACTCCTCCTGCATAGATCAATAACTTAGTTTCTCCTATATTTTTAGTATCTGGATAGATTACTGATAACAGAGTTTACTTTCCTAGTCATTTCTAGCAGCTTCCTCCTGTTGGCGCCTTTTAATGCTGGCAATCTTTTTCTTACTTCTTTACTCTTTACTTCCTGCAACTTATCAAAAATCTTCTGATCTTCCTCACTTAAATTACTTAAGTCATTGGTGCCAGTTGTCCCTTCCTTATTAGAAGCTCTATTATTTTTTCTTTTAGGTTATTCTTTGGTTTGAACTGCATCTCTTATGTTGTTGCTTGCCTTTCCCGCTACCTGATCTTTCTTTTCCAGTTCTCTTTTGATCTCTTCTACCTCTAATTATGTTTCCCACTTTCTTCTCTTAATAGTATTAGCTTTATCAACTAATCTTTGCTCAGTCACTTTAAACTTACCCTTCTCTACTCAGAGTGTTAATATCCGTTTTCTATAGCCTTTCTTTTAAGTTCACTTTCTAAGTAGCACTGCATCACTATCCTGTTTTCTTCGCTGGTCCACTTCCTCCTCCTTGCTCTATTATCTGCTGATGCTGTATTAGGATAAGAGCTGTCGTCAGTCTGCATCTGTACTGAACCACTGCCTAGCGAGAGGCCTTCCCTTAAAGGTCCAGCTTCATTTTCGCTGTTACAATCAGAGTTTCTTCGGAAACTCCCGTCTTTCATAAACTGAGGTAAGTAACGTTCGTCACCATTTCCATTACCACTATTATTTTTCGACATCTGAAGGCTTCAATCAACTTTCTATTGCATCGTTTGTGGCCCTTTTGTGTTGGTGGGGAGGTGTATGCTTCATTTTTTTGGTGGGAGGTTTTATATTGCATCAGTACGTTTTATGTAGTTTGGCTTGAGTCTTCTGTTGTATTAATCTTTATATTGTGCGTTATTTGTACAGCGCAGGTTGTGTTCTGTCAGGTATCGGCCTTCTATGCCACATGCTGTGGGTTTTGTTCATTTTGTTAGGTATTTATAGTATGAATTTGCTCTTGTATGTTTTTGGAAGTATGTTGCATAGTAATGTGTGTGTGTGTGTGTGTGTGTGTGTGTGTGTGTAACTCATAAATCAACTATTTTATAGTATTTATAATTATCCGCCCACCGTTCTTTCTCTTTTGGTTGGTTTTATTATGGGTTCCGGTAATTATTATTATTATTATTATTAGTGCTACATTCTGAGTTCAAATTCCGCCGAGGTCGACTTTGCCTTTTCTCCTTTCGGGTCGAAAAAACAAGTACCAGTTGAACACTGGGGTCGATGTAATCGACTCATCCCCTTCCCCAAAATGGTTGCCCTTGTGGCAAAATTTGAAACCATTATTGTTGTTGTTGTCGTCGGCGTCGTCGTCGTTGTTGTTGTTGCTGCTGTTAAGGTGAAGGGCTGGTAAAATCGTTAGCACACTGGACAAAATGTTTAGCGACATTTCTTCCGGTTTTACGTTCTGAGTTCAAATGTCAACGACGTTGATTTTGTGCTTCATCATTTCGGGGTCAAAAAATAAGAAACAGTTGGATACTGAGGTCAATGTAATCGACTACTTTTCTTCCAACAAATGTCAGGCCTTGTACCTATAGTAGAAAGGATTATTACTATTATTATTCATAGAAAACCGATAGAGTAAGTAATACTAGAAGGATAAAAGAGCTAAACGTTATTTTATTTACGTATTTATATAACTGACAATAGGTATTTTTAAGAGTTCCGCAAGTAAATCAATAAATACAAACAAATGTAGGGAGAGATCAGCTAATGTTTCCTTGAAGCAGTTTGGAGCTAAAAATAAAATAAATGCCATGATCGATTATCATTTTGTTCTGTTACTGATTTGTTTTCCGTTTTTTTTTTATTTTATACTTTTCTTCATCATTATACTCATCGTCGTCGTCATCCTCATCATCATCATCGTCGTCGTTGTCTCCGTCATCGTTATCTTCTTCATCGTCATCATCATCATAATCATCATCGACATCATCATCATCATCATTATCATCAGCATCATCATCATCATCATCACCAGTCTGTTGAATAACGCTCATGCAACAATGTGACACAAAAAAATAATTCCCTCTTGCTTACTTTTGCCGTTAAATTTTGCATATTTGTTTTTCCCTTCTTTCCTAGGTAATAATGAAAATAGTCCGATATTTCTTTTCAATACATAAGGTACTGTAGTTCATTGTTAACCCCATTTTGTTGTGGCCGACAGTCAACAAGAGCTGTTTGAATGGTGAGGTGTATTAAGGTGTTTTCGTTAATGTAATAAATACCAACAGATAACAAAATATTTTCCATTCACTATCCTCTATGACCAGTTTCACTTGTCCTAATGGCAGGCTGCAATTTTGTTTCTGTCTTCATGTCTACATTTTTCACAAAACACGTCTTTCTTCTTGTTTATCCAAACATTAATATTGATAAAAAAAAATTCACTAAAAATATCAGTAAAAAATGTCTTTTTTTCATTCCCTCCTTTTCTCATTTTCTCTTTTCTTTCTCCTTCCACATACAGATGTAATGCAGTAACAAAAACAGAAAACATACACAAGGATTGTGTGTTGTGTGTGGGATCGTGTGTGTGTGTGTGTGTGTGTGTGTGTGTGTGTGTGTG
>NC_068997.1:38505630-38508898 GCF_001194135.2 Octopus bimaculoides
TGTGTGTGCGTGTGTGTGCGTGCGTGTGTGCGTGCGTGTGTGTGTGTGTGTGTGTGTATGTGTGTGTGATCGTGTGTGTTTGTGTATGTGTGTGCACGCACGTGTGTGTGAAGAAAGAAAGAAAGAAAGAAAGAAAGAAAGAAAAATAAAGAAAGAAAGAAAGAAAGAAATAAAAAGAAAGAAAGAAATAAAAAGAAAGAAAGAAACAAAAAATGAAAAAGAAAGAAACAAAGAAAGAAACAAAGAAAGAAAGAAAGAAACAAAGAGAAAGAAAGAAAAAGAAAGATGTAGAAATGTAGGGGTATGTGCGTGTTTGTAACTGCATGCAGCATAAATACAGCAGCTTTCTATGTATTTACTCTGTGTCGACAAAAGCAATAATCTATTTAATATTTGTCTTTACCATATCATAAGACAGCAACATAGAATATACCAACAACAACAACAGCAAAGCGAAAACTCGATGAATAACAACTACAACAGTGACAGCAACATCAGCATCGACAACAAATATAAAAACAGCAACACTGTTATTTAATGAAAAACAACAACAACAACAACAGCGACTGCGATAGCAATAACAACAACATTGGCAGTGACTTCAGCACAACAACGAAGAAAAGAATAAAAAAAACTCTTCCTGTTTACTTCTTGTTCACTTCTGTCCACACCCAGTGACCCTTATCTATCTGTCTTTCTTCTACCGTCATTCTTTCAACTACTACTATTGTTGCTGCCATTACTACTACTACTACAATGGTCTCACAGTTGCTGTTTTATCTATTTCATTTTCTTATTTTCCTGCTGCTTTTCCTAATGTAGCCCCCTTCAATTAGGTGCAGAATGTTCTCCCTTTAGAGGGATCATAGGTGCACCATACCACTCGGTTTAACACTACTATCTGGTCCTTGAGTACATTTACCTGAGTTCGCTCTGCTGCATGCATTTGTATGAAGCCTCCGGCTTCAGGATTTCCGTGACCTATCCAAGTACCATCGCATTCTACAATTCTATATAGTGCCGAAAAATAGTTCGACATCCCCTGGTCAAATTTTTCCTCACCTTTTCACGCATCCGAAAAATTATTTCCCACCTAAATCCTCTGTACCACCTTTTCCAGGCAAACTGCACATTCTATTTCTCCTTGAGACTCAAATTTCTCAGCCCCGACCGACAATCCATCACCTCTATCCAGGATGCAATTTTCTGTTAAAATTTCACTCCAAAAGGTGGTGTTTATGATTACATACCCTTCACTCTCTACCTCTTATCTCTCTCACCTGGCTTTCAGCAACACCGATTTCCAGTTACTCTCGCTCAAAGTTTCCTCCTTCATTCCTTCAAGTACATCTGCTTCTTCTCTCGCTCACCGAGCAACCCTTTAACCATATTTCCTCCTAAATCGAGAACATCTGTCTCACCTTACTTTTCTCTAAAATCATTGTTCTCAGTTATTTCAATGTTCGCTGTCCTTCGTGGCTCTCACACACATCCCACACCGAATCTGCGAGTGTAGAAGCCGAATCCTTTGCTCTTGTCAACATTTTACCCCAACTTGTTTCATCCCTTACTTTCATTCAAACCAAACCATGCACACTCCAGACACCGCTGATCTCTTTCTCACCTCAAAACTTAACCGCTATTAACCGTGTCTGTTTCTCCGTCGATCGAGTCATCCAACCACAACTTCATTACAACTGCTAAACACACAATAACATACATCCTCTCCCTGAAGACCCTATTGCACTTGAAGCCGACCAACATGTCGAAGATCTGTCAGTTTTCTGTTACTTATTCCTGGCAGTGCATCAGATTCATTCAAGTCTCATTATAAGCAGCTAGACAGAATGACTGAAACCATCCTTTTAAGCAAGTCGTTTTGCATCCTACACACACCAAAAACCCCTTGTCCCAAATCTGCCAAGTGCTTTACGCGTAGCTGCGCTGCAGCTGTTCGGGTAAAAAATGAGATCTACAATACTTCGAGAATCTTACCCACATCCCAAAGCTGAGTGATGTTCACGCAGTATTGTAACCCTAGTAAGACCACTATTCAGTTATCAATGGTTGTTTACAGCAATGCTGATTTTTATTTCGTTCCCTTCTTTACATATTTTGGAAGATCAATGAAGTTAACAATAAACTGAGTCCCACCAGAGCCGGATCTCTGGTAGATTCTGGTCTGAGTAGTGTTGGAGTGAAATGATACCCTGCAGGAGGTGAAGAGAACAAGACGAGAGAACTAGTTTGAAACTACATCAGAATTTCTTTCCATGTCAAATATGAAAATGTTGAAGGGGGAAGTGTCTACCCTCAACTTTTCAATCTAGTCCACAACACAACAACAGATAAAAACAGCCTGCAGTCCCTTTGCCAAGTAATAATGGTCTATTCTTTATTGAAGGCATTCAGATGCTCTAAGTTGATTAGGTCGCCACTGCTCCAGGTTTCTTGCCCATCGTCTCTATTATGAAACAATCCCAAACCTCATGTCCCCACCGAATGGAGCGATTCTAAGAATAACTTTGGAAAGTAGAAACCAATATGTAATTTGCGTAGAACAATCAGCCAATTGTCTTCTGCCCACACAACTAAAGCAGGAAAACGGAAAGAAGGGCTCTACAGTTACTGACATCATCACTGCAGCAACAACAACAGCAACATCGACAGCACCAATAAACATAGTAGCAACTGGGGAAACACCAACAGTATTGACATCTAAGTTGTCTACAATAGTAACTGCGGTGGCGGAACATTGAGATTACAACACAAAACCGTAACACAGGGGATATCCCATCACCTCTTTCCACAACTGAAGAAACACCTCAAGGGAACGAAATCTCATTCCGATTCGGAAGTGATCGCTGCTACAGAGGCCTGGTTGGAAGCCCAACCTTCCGAGTTCTTTTTACATGGCTTAGAAAAACTGAATGGGAAATAAGCTGAATACAATCATAATTAACTGATCCTCCTGTGTTTTCTTTTGCCCAAAGCCAGGAACTTTTCAGCACCCCTTCGTATATATATATATATATATACGAATATATAAACAAATAGTAAATGAGTATATGCATATATACGTACAGGTATGTGCATACCGACATCCACCTGTATGTATAGGTGCATATCTGGGTACAGGACATTGCAAACAAAACAGAGACGAGAAAACACACAAGCCACATAGAGAACATTCTACTTCATCAGCTACCTCCGTTTTAACACCGGCGTTTCGAAGAGCTGTACACACACACACATATATACATATATA
>NC_068997.1:38508993-38509233 GCF_001194135.2 Octopus bimaculoides
AAAAGTGCCGCATAGTGGGTTTAAAACCGAAACCAAGTGGTTTAGAAAGTGAGGTTTGGATAGATAGATAGATAGATAGATAGATAGATAGATAGATAGATAGATAGATAGATAGATAGATTGATAGACTTATATACTAGTATATTAGCATATATGTATATATACATACATACATACATACATATATATATATATATATATATATAGAGAGAGAGAGAGAGAGAGAGAGAGAGAGAGAGA
>NC_068997.1:38509288-38514845 GCF_001194135.2 Octopus bimaculoides
AGAGAGAGAGAGAGGGAGAGAGAGAGAGAGAGAGAGAGACAGACAGACAGACAGACAGACAGACAGACAGACAGACAGACAGACAGACCGTTTCACTAAAACAATTGGAAGTTATAACCTCTGCAAAGGTTATAACTTCCAGTAATTTAAAGACACAAACCGCTAATCAGTTTATTAAGCATAAATCTAATTAATTTTAAGCTTTATTGAATTTAGAGTTAAATTAATTGCTTTGTCCGGGAATACACATGAAATAAATGTGAGTTTGTATATGTGACTGAAGAAATTAGATGCATAGCATTACTCTAAGCAGGTGCAAGACTAAGAACATAGGAGAAAATATGGAAATATTATCAGTATGTTAGAACATTTACAATGAGAAAGTATATAAATCGTTGGAGTGTAATATACAAGGTCGGAATTAATACAACAGCGTTCATGACAGTTTTATTAGCTGACACAGGTCGCTCAAATTGCATATTTTAGCAGCGTAGCTCTTCCTCTGGAATAATCTTTCTCTTTATTACTGGCAAATAATGGGCTCCGAGCGGAAGCGGCGTGTCATCATTGAGTTCTTGACAATCGAGATGCACAGGCTGTCCGACATCCACAGAAGACTAAAGGAGTTTGAGGAAATGACGTAAGTGACAAGAGCATTGTGTACAGATGAATGAAGAAGTTTATCAGGAAAAACTAGCATTGAAGACAAACTACGCAGTGAGTAACCATCTACTATGGCAACTTGCGCGAGTCGCCAGCGAGTGGACGAATTAATTCGTGTGGACACACAAGTCACAATCTATGAGCTTGCTGAACAATTGGACTGCGGTCACAGTTCACTATGGAAGATTGTGAATATCAGAAAGTGCATGTAAAGTGGACAGCCCGGTAGTTGACACCCAGTTTGAAGGAGAGAAAGGTGAAAGTCTGCTCTGGTCTGCTGGAAGCGTTCGAAGCTAATAAAAACACTTTTGTATTGTTTTCTTTTTTTCGATTTGGTGACAGGGGATGAAATGTAGCCATACATTTAATGCTGGAAGCGAATGATGTGTCCATGGAATAGCATTATGCCACTTCGCCGAGGACTCCGAAACTCAAGAATCAGTAATTGGCCAGAAAATCATGGTGAGTGTTCGGGGGAAGGACAAGGGCGCAATTCTTCTTGGCTTTCTGGAACGTAACTGTACCGTAAACAGCGAGTGGGATATTAAAACACTCTAAATGTTTTATAGAAACCACCAGGAGGAAGAGCCCGAACGAAAACCTAAAAACTATCCACATTCACCGGGACGATGAGTGACCATACACATCTTTGGCAATAAATCAGATAACTCCAATGAAGGACAATCTTTGTGTTTGAACCACATACATCCGAAAATCTGACTGAAGTAAAAGGAAGCAATATTATGTAGTAGATGAGTTCAAATTCCGCCGAGGTCGATTTTGCCTTTCATCCTTTCGAGATTGATAAATTAAGTACCAGTTGCGTACTGAGGTCGAACTAATCTATTTCCCCCTCCCCAAAATTCCGGGCCTTCTGCCTAGAGCAGAAAAGAATATTATGTAGTAGATAAAAGTGGTGAGCTGGCAGAATCGTTAGAACGCCGGGCGAAATGCTTAGCAGTTTTTCATCCGTCTTTACGCTCTGTGTTCAAATTCGCCGAGGTCGACTTTGCTTTTCCTCCTTTCGAGGTCGATAAAATAAGTACCAGTTGGGCACTGGGGTCGATGAAATCAACTCAACCCCTCCCCAAAAAATTTCGGGCCTTGTGCCAAAATTTGAAACTAATATTATGTACTAGTTGACAAACAATGTGATTGGTTGAATCTTCTCTACATATTCAAGAATGAGCTGAAAGTCCAAGTCAAGTATTGAGGGACAAAGGGAACCACGAAATAAAATAAAGTATTGTAAATGTAGGGAACTTCGATGAATTGCAAGGATGGGTGAAAAGAACAGCGAATGCTAGAAAGGTTTAGTGAGAGTTAAGCTGTTGACAAATCTAGTTTTGACCCAATTTTAACTTCTCTTACTTTCACTTCACGAAGACCGTTAATGTCCTTGAGAATAATATGGATGTAAACACATTCGATTCCCCATCCTCTTAAAATATATTGTGGTATTTGTCATTCGTTGTATCTGTCTTGCTTTGTTTTTTGTCTGATCCAAAGAAACTAATGCCACATAACATTGTGTGTGTGTGCGTGTGTGTGTATGTAAGCATGTACGCACATATATATATATTTAGCAAAGTATTGGAACATTACACATGCTAATCACATTAATACAGAAGAGACAATATTAAGATAAAACATGACGATATTAGAAAACTAAAAGAAAAAAGAAATGTAAATATGAAGTTGATAGAAGAAAAGATCAAATCAACATTAACAAGATTAAAGTGTACAAAAATATTTGGCCGACGGCGATCTTTACAACTATTGTTTGGCGGTAAATCGAAGAAATGTTACTAAATATATTTGTTTCGAACGATAGAAACCGTGTTATATATTGATGTTTTAAAGCGGTTATATAGATATTTACAAAGAACGAACACTGAGGTAATAAAAAAAGAGCTAAACATGTTTGTAATATCTATCTATCCATCTATATATATATATATATATATATATATATATATATATATATATATATATATATATATATATATATATATATCAACCAATGAACCCGGTATTTATACTTACTAGTTCATGAGTTTGTATAAAATTGATTATTTTTAAATACGTGCCAAACCAGATTATTGGATATGTGCCATACTAATGTTTTTCAATTCAAAAGTATACTCGAATACAATAAATGTAAGAGGTTTCTGACACTGGCAGGTTATATCTTTATAAAATTAAATTTTACATTAGTGCAGCCAGGTCCGGCACAATGAGTTTCTCTACAATATAGAAAGTTTCCGTGTTTAGTAGGTCTGCTCATTAAATCGTCATAGATTGCCAAGAATCCTGTATAATTTTTTTGTAAAACAGCACCTACACCCATTAATATCTGGTATTGGATGAGACAGTTCGGTGTTCTGGGATAATTTCTCTTTAATCTCGTTAAACGACCGTAGCGTTTCTGGTATTAAATGAATGTTCTCGTTTTTCTTTTTCCAATTATTCTGGTATTTAACATCCTGTAGTCCCCAAAGGGTCACAAATCACCTTCAGTTTTTCAGTAAGTTATATATGTAGGAGAGGAGCCAAATTACTGGAAGGTCGAATAATACCGAACTGTAATATGTGACTAAATTCTTCTTAAGCAATTTTTAATCTGACCGGAACAAGTCTTATAGGACAAGCAGAAATAGGACAACCAGTTATAACAATATGATGTGCTGTTAAATATAATGGTTTTCTATTGCTAAAAACCGGGCGAGTGATGTCGGAAATCGACTAAGAAGAGTGTAATAATTTTTAGATGTAGAAACTAAAAAGGAAAACGACTGATAGTAGCAGTCTCTGAGCAAATAAATCGTAAATTAATCGTGGAATCCATAAATTAGTCAGAATCAATGAGTATTTTATGTTTTACATCAAGTAGGAGATCAAAACGATCGAGAAAATCACTACCGATTATTGGATATGAAAGATCAGCTCTGATGAAAATTTTAAAACTGTACGTAAATTTGAGTCCAGCGCCATAGATCTTTCTGAACGGTTTACTTCTTGCAAAATAACCGCTGTCCGTTGCCGTGTACCTTGAGATGTGAGGTCAGATATTGCACCCTGTAACTGTCCAGAAGGAAAGAGATTTCAAAGAATCAAAAGCATAAAATAAGGGACGTATCTATGTTAGCTAACAGAAATAATTGCCTACTTTTACATTACCTTCATTCAGCCTCGTATATGTGTCTGCATGTGTGTGTCTGTGTGCAGTACATAATGCATTAACATAATTACACACACGCAGATAGAGAGACATAAGACGGACAGACATGCATACATACATACATACATACATACATACATACATACATACATACATACATAGTGCAGTCTTCGATTGTCGTATAGTTTCTCAGACAGCGCCTGCTAAGCTATATCAGCAAAAATAAATGCATAAATTTAGTGCTAAAAAGCGAAAAGAAAAACATCCTACGTGTCGGCAGCTAGCTCTTCAGAGATTTCTCTCTTCCTCACGGCCTCCTATACAACCTCAATGCAGCTGAACTAACATAATAAAAATTTAAAAAACATTGATATGAAGCACTCAGCATACCGAAAAAAGTCTATGCATGGACATGTTTCTCGCAGATTTGAAGATAATAGTAATATCAACATAAAGTGCAGCTTTACACGAACTCGTAAATACTACTTCACAGTTCGACCGTTATCCGTTGCATTCCAAGAGCAGGATATTGGCACAAAATACCTCATGAACAAAAAAAGACAGTTTGAAGCTTTGAAGCCCAGAGATGCAACCAAAAATATTGATTATGTTACATATCTATGGCAGACGCACACTTGATCAGCAGTTGCTCAAATTCAGTATCAAGGTACAACATCCTATTATGACACGATATTGTCGCTAAAATATTTCACAATGCCATGCGAAAAAGGACTGTCTTGGGATAAATACAAAACGAATCTATTGTTGTTGAATAGATACACAAACATCAACCCAAGTAATATTGATAAACATTCTCATCAAAACTCCCACCTCCTGCAAACATAACAAGCCGGATACCTGTACTTGGGACAGATAAGGAAATGTGTGTACCGTCATAGGGATCAGCTGTCTGCTTATGTGAACATCACTTCGAAAATCAAAGAGAAAGAGGATAACTACAGACAACTGCTTCGAAACCTCCAGCTTCTATACCCAGATTATAAATTCACATTTATACCAATAATAATTTATGCTCTTGTAAGTTTTGTAAGTGCCTAAGTGACTATCAAGGAAAACTAAGGTTTTTAGGGAGGAAAAAATCAACCAGCAAACACACACATCACAAATACAATCTGTAAGTGAAACTAAAAATATGCAAAATTCTTTTCAAGTTCAAAATATAACATTGCTTTTGTGAACTACATTCCAACGATTAAGTTTTGTATCTTTGTTAGAAACCAGTTCTTTCCTTGCAGAAAGATTTCAAATAATAGAAAATAATAATAGATACTAAATGAGAATACATACATACATACATACATACATACATACATACATACATACATACGTACATAAGAAATATATATAGTATATATATAGTATAGTGGTTAGGGTATTCCACTCAGGATCGTAAGGTCATGAGCTCAAATCCCGGCTACGCGTTGTGTCCTTCAGCAAGACACTTTATTTCACGTTGCTCCAGTCCTGTCAGCTGGCAAAAATGAGTAGTACCTGTATTTCAAAAGGGCCAGCTTTGCCACATTCTGTGTCACGCTGAAACTCCCTGAGAACTACGTTAAGGGTACACATGTCTATGAAATGGTCAGCCACTTGCATGTTAATTTAACGAGAAAGCTGTACCGTTGATCGTATCAGCTGGAACCCTTGTCGTCGTAACCGATGGAGTCCTCCTGTATATATATATATATATAT
>NC_068997.1:38515425-38519010 GCF_001194135.2 Octopus bimaculoides
ATATTAGGGAATAAAATTCCAAAACTCACAAGGAAAATTCAATTTAGCAATTCTAAATCAAATTTCCCAATATATGATACATATATATAATTTAGAGAAAAACCCTCTATTAACAAATTCAACAATGAAAAATGTCATTCAAAACATCTAGAAAAACAAATATACCACAAAAATCCTATTGCAAAAATCAATAAATTACACAATCAATAAATGGCAAATAGCAATAAATAGACTACGCGCGTTTCGTGGCTATATTTTAAAATAAATTCAATTCGATCTAGAAATATAGTCACTCTTCAGGTCTAAAATAATCATAAGTATAATAAAAATAATAATAAAGTCAATGTACGTATCTAAACTTATAATAAATATCAAATAAATATAGAATAATACGTTTTAACAATAAATAATCGAAAATTATTTAGCAACATTACTTGAAATAAAAACATAACTTATCTTATCGAAGAATTTCTGGTAAACTAAATTTTCAAACGTAATACTTAGCATTTATAAGAAATATATTGCGTGAAAATATGACGTAAATATAAAAATTATAGAATAAATAGATAGAATATGTATTTAAACTGTTAAAATAGTAAAATATATTTTAGCTGTGAGAATAAGAAAAAATTAACTGTAGTATACCATTTATGGAAAATTATAAAGTCTAAATAATTTAAAACTAAAATAGGTAATATACATAAGTTAAGCTAAATTTCTATAAATATAATCTATTTTCATTAATTAATTTATTTGTTTTAAAAACTTCTTAGTTTAATATTATCATAAATATGTAATATGCCCTACATAATCTCGTGCTAATATACACATTTAACTACTATAAGTTATATCTACAACAATTAGTAACATAAAATAGGGTTTATATATATACACAAATTAGCTGAAGTTATAAAATAAGTAATTTAACTTATGTCTACATTTAATTTTACGTTCATCTAGAGAATTTAAACAATTTTTTATTATTAGTTAATAATATCTCCTTAAATTCATTAGTACATAATAAACAAAAATTACTACCTATTCGATAAGATCATGCCTTATAAACTATCTCCCAATTTAAATTGTACTTAATATTTTTAGATTTTATATATATTTACTAAGGCCAGTAGAATTAATTAAACTTCTATTCTTAAAAGAATTCATGTGTTGCCACCAGTAATTTAATTTTCTTAGAAGTCGACCCTATGTAAATAGTATTTAAATTATAACCATTCCTATTATTATCATCAATCAAAGTCACTACACATTTAAATACTACATCCTCCAAATTACATTCATTATTAAATTTACATTTAGTTTTATCTCTACATGTACAATTAATTATATTCTGGTGTATATTATTACTATTATTATTATTGGAATAATTATTAGATTTATTTTTGTAAAACTTATTCAACTTAAATTTATCAAAAGAAGAAATTATATTACCAACATTATTAGTAGTAGAATAACCAACTCCAAAATTATTATCAGAAAAAATGTTATTATATTTTTTATTATCTCTAATGAAACCTTCAATTATATTTAAAATCTCTTTAATAATGTTTGTTTTAACTTGAACTCCATAATGAATAATTAACCAAATTTTGTTCTTATTATTTATATTATTATATTTATTTTTTATATTATTAAATTTATTATTATCATTATATGAATTAAATTTAATCTTATTTTTAGTCTATTATTATTATATTTATGTTTTGTATTATCATAATACTTATTATTAATACCATAATTACCTAAATAAAATTTATCATAATTCTTAATGTTAGGTTTATTATTATAAAAAATATAGGAATCATTTATATTATAATCTTTTATATTATAATTATATTTAGAATTATTAAAGAATGTAATATTATTATTATATCCCGCCTTCCTCAGGGTGTCATTATAATAAGGTGCGTGTTTTTGGAAAATCTCAAAATTAGAAGAAAGCAACGATATTTTTTTACCTATGTTATCTGTCAACGATTTCTTATTTTTTTATTTTTTATTTCTCTAATAGGTTATCATATAATTCAACATCTAGTTTATACAGGTTCCTAGTTTTATCTGATTGTACTATAATTCCTTCCATATTTCGCATTTTTTTTATTCTAATAGCCAGATTTCTTAAATATCCATTATGTCTATTTGGGTATTTATGAAATTTAATATTTTTCCCCACCTTCCAAATATTACCCTCTAAAAGCTGTATATCCCTATTATACGAGGGTTCCTTTCTAGATTTAAATTTTGAATTGATATAATTAGTATTCTCTACATCGTTAATATTAGATATGTTACAGTAATTGTAATAGGCTTTCCATTTAATCCTATTAATAAAATCTTTAATATTATTAATAAGTTTCAAAATATATCCTTTTCTAGACGGTATAGGAATATCCTTCAAAGCTGAGCGCCAAAATAGCGGTTCTATCTTACCTGTAAGTTCCATAACTAAGGAAATTAAGAGTTAAATACAATTGATAAACGTTAGTTATAAATAGAAATATAATAATAATAATAATAATAATAATAATAATAATAATAATAATAATAATAATAATAGGGAATAAAATTCCAAAGCCCGCGATATAAATTTATATATAAAATTCCAAAATCCGCGATAAAAATTTATATATATTAGCCAGAAAAATCTGCGATGTACTGAGGGCGCAGTATGGCGAGTGATTACTGTATTACAAAACAACGAGAATCAAAATATTCATTCTTACCACGTTCCTTCTCACTGGGACAGTAAAATGACTCTTCGTTGAGAGTATTGTATCGGAGAACGACTTCTTATATATGGTGTGTAAACAACACACGATGTGTGTACATAGACGTGGCATGAATGAATGAAACCAACAACAATTTAAAATTTTGATATATTTTATTTACTGATTGATAAGTGTTAACTTTATGACTAAGATAATGAAGTCAGTTACGCATTTAAAACATCAGGGAACATTAAATGCAATATAATTGGAAGCTTTAACTGAATGACATCAAGAACTCTGAGACATCAAATTGATATAAAGAGCAATGTATGTCTCTAACTATAAAACATAAACAAAAGCGGCGTGTCTACAGCGTGTCCTCTTAAACATTTTCATTTTCTCATCAATTCATAATCTATTAAGTTTGTTTTTCTAAAGTAATTAAGAATTTTATATTGTTTTATATGTATGATTCGCTAGTTTCTTTTTTCATTTACCTGAAAACATTTACTTGAATAAATTCACCGTTAACTGGACTAATTGAAGAAAAACAAATTGTGATTTTTCACTTAGCATCACTTTAAGACATAATCAATTACAATGTGAATAAAAGTTGATTGAAATATTTCTTATATACGTATGTATGTATGTATGTATGTATGTATGTATGTATGTATGTATATATATATATATATATATATATATATATGAAATTTATAGAAAAATAAAGGACGAAGACAGGTGTATGAATAACAAGCAAGTGTGTTAGTTTGAGGCTCGGGAAAAATGAAGAAGTCTTTTACGTTTCAGAAAGGAATAAGAGAAAATAAACAGAGAGAATGAAAAAAAAACTTGTAGA
>NC_068997.1:38520023-38528520 GCF_001194135.2 Octopus bimaculoides
AATGCAAACCTTTTTTTAAATAAGGTCGCCATTTTCCTTTTAATAAAGCCTCTAGCCCCCACTGCTACGTGGTAATACTCGACAGTCCATCCCTGTTCTCCGCACTCTTCGACTAATCTCTCATACCTCTTCTCCTTCCGTTGCTCTGCATTAGCGATGTTTTCTTCCCATGACACTGTCAGCTTTAGTAAAATTCCAATTTTCTCTTCTGTGTTCCATAGGATTAAGTCTGGTCTTTTTGTTGTTTTTATGAGTGGAAATATTAACAGTCTTTCCAAATCTGCAACCAGCTCCCATTGTCCCTTCCATCTGAAGGCCTAGCCTTATGTCCTTTTCTCTTCTGGAAGTATATCCTTCCTCGCTTTTCCACTTTTGGGTACGCTCCCCTATTATATCCCTCGATTTTCTCCTTGAGTACTACGTTTATGACACCGAGGACTTGATTGTGACGCCATGTATATCTGTCTAGTGCTAGCCTGCAGTTTTACAGAACATGTCTCACCGTCCGTCACTTTCTCTCCGCATCTACATTCATCAGTTGTTTGTATGTTCCACCAGACTAAATTGGCCGGTGAAGGTAAAACGTCGAAGGTAGACTTGATCAGGAAGGATGTTCTTGATTGTTCCCAAGCCCAAAGTTCCTTCCAAGAGATTCTGCGACACATATTCCTCCCATCTCAGGCACTGTCCCTGTTGACTACATTGCACCAAATGTACATTTCACCTTTTCTGATAAGCACACTGCATCTTTGATCCATCCTTTCTACTCTACTCGAGGCTATTTCGTACATTTGCAAAGGCCATATCATCCTTGGGTACAGTCCAAATTGCAGTATCCAGCATTTTAATTTCCCCGATAATGTTGTTTTGTCAATTGCCTTTAGTCCCTGCTCCGCTAAATCGTGTGTTTCTTTGCTTTTCTTCTTATCATTTAGTAGATCACTGTACCATCTGCCAAGACTCTTTACTGGTTGTTCTTTCACCGTTGGTATATCTTCACCCTATCCTGAATTTCACTTCTTTTTGGACTCCTTTCACGAAAGCCACGCTTCGAGATTTTTTGGCTTTGAATTTCATTCTCGCCCATCATATTAGTTTTCGATAATACAGTAACGTCGTCCATAAAAGCCATTAACGATGTCTTTGTAACAGATTTATCACAGTTTATTGATCTAAGTAACATCTCCCTGACTAGCACAAATAAAATGACTGATATCGTGCATCCAGCTGCAGTACCTATTTCAAGCCGTTGCCATTCTGTTGCGAACTTTCCTGCTGTAAATCTCATCCTCAGTTTATCGTAGTAACACATGAGCATTCGTTGAATATCTTCTGGAATCCAAAAGAAGTCCATAGCTGCTTGAATTAGTGCATATGGAACAGATCCATATGTATTGGCAAGATCTAGCCATACAATGTTCAGGTTTTTCTTCAGTTGTTTTTCACAGATGATAGATTCCCATATGGCAAATGCATGTTGTATGAATCCAGGGATTCCAAAGATAACCTGCCTTTTGGATTGCTTCATTAACATATCCGTTATGCTGTACGAATCTTATGATTCGCCTGGCAATGATTCCAAACATGATCTTCCCATCGGTATTTAGAAGTGAAATGGGTCTGAATTGCCCTAGTGTTTTTACCTCCTTCTCTTTAGGTAAATAGATACTTTCAGCTATACACCATCGCTCTACTATGTCTTTCTTCTTCCACATTTCTCTTATCAATGCAAATAGTTTTTAACGCAATTTCGGGCAATACTTATAAATCTTCTAGCTAACTCCGTCGTTCCCTGGTGAACTTTTTTCTCTTGCTTTTCTAATGAACTCATCAATTTCTTTCCGTTTGTTGTCACTCAAATCGAATGGCACCCTTGGTTCAGGTGGTTTCTTCAGCCCGAGCATTTCTGGGAGTACTTTATTTCTATCAGCGTCGCTGGATGTCTCTTTAAGATGGTGTTCGAGCTCTTCTTTAGTACAATCTAATCTTCTGCTCTTACATTCAGTAAACAAACGTTTAGCATATTGATATGGGTTGTTCACAAAACTATGATAGTTCTTTTCTTTCTCCTTTCTTCTGTTCTTTCTTCTTTCCTTTCTTAGTTGTTCTCGATGCCTTTAGCCCCTGCTCTGCTAAATCGTTTGTTTCTTTGCTTTGCTTCTTATCTTTTAGTAGATCTCTTTAACCTTTTTCTTTCCTCCTTCTTTGCGTCCCCCCATCTGGTTCTCCGTTTTTTCTTCTCTTCTTGTATCTTTACGATCCGTCTTTCTCTCCTCGATGGTCCTCCCTTTGCCGATGATTCTCCATTCCCTGTTGTTTCAAGTCCAAATCTTTTCTCTCCTTCCTTGTAGATTATATTAGCCAAGTTCTCGAGCTTTTGTTCGTCGTCTCCTTTGAATTTAGAGGTCATTCTTGCTACCTCGTCATCGAATTACTTATAGCTCGCTGCATCATTTGCCTTCGGCCACTTAATCTTTGGTTTCTTTACGCCTATCTCTTTTCTTGTCTGTTCCAATTCAACAGCGGAATGACCCTCGCTATGGCTTCTTTCCAGGAGGTTCTGGCCACACGTCTTCTGGTTTCAAGCCACACTGTTGAATTACTTTCTTCTGACACACCTTCTCTTGGTGAATTCTAAGCCCGATGTAACTACACACACACACACACACACACACACACACACACACACACACACACTCACACACACACACACACACAGAGTAATCCTTCGCGCGATAGGTGAAAAACAACAATTACTGTGTGTATATATATATATATATATATATATATATATATAAGATAATCTGGTTAAAGTATATGTAAATGGATGAGTGAATTTTCCTTTGTTTACCGTTAACATGGAAAATTCAATAAACAGTTACCAGGGTAGCAAAATTTACGCAAGGATGTAGCAACTTGTTCAAAGGCAGAAACTCCGGGTTAATGTGCAGTAGTTTGTATAGTATAAATAAATAAATGGAGTTAAACGCAGGTGTTATTCAAATTCTTTTACTTATGACATATGTTTCGAAGACAACATTGGTATTATTCCAATGGAATAAATGGTGTAAAATAAAAGATCACAAACAAAACTTTTATAATAACCCATCATTACGGCTTATCTGTCATTCCAGCTCAGACATCGGTATACTTAGTGAAAACATCTTAGATAAATATATCCCTACATTAGTCAATAAATTAAAACTTAGTTTATGTTCTAATTCTTTCCAAGTCGTTGATTGGTTTACTTCTATTACTAATAAGGTTAACACTAAATTTATCCAGTTCGATATTTCTAGCTTTTATTCCTCCATAAACCCAATAGTACTTAATGAGGCACTTTGGCTGGCTCACAACAAAGCTGGTCTCACCAGAGAAGAGATTAAGTTGTGTTGGCAGCCAGAAAATCTATCATAAAATTTGACAACAAGCTGTTGGTCCGTAAGGATACACCCGACGGATTTCATGTCACGATTGGAAGTTCCGATTCAGCACAAATTGCAGATTTAGTCGGCGTATATATACTTTATGAAATGACTGACCAGTTTCCATTCCCAGACATCAGTGGAGGTCTATATCGCGATGATTGTTTACTTTACCTCCAAAATGTTTCCAATCAAAAAATACAGAAGGTTAAGAATAGGTTAGTTAGGTTTTTCCGTAGAATGGGCTTAGGCATCGTTTTTGATGACGATGTAACTAAAGCCAACTTCTTAGATATTACACTTAATTTGCACAATAACTCGTACTTCCCATACCACGGACCATCCACCAACCTCAAGTATATTAGCCTATCCAGTAATCACGCTAGAGCAATTACTAAGAATTTAGTTTAAAATATTTCAGTTAGATTGTCTAAACTATCCGCCAATATTGACATTTTTAACGACAAGGCTGAATTTTATAACTCTGCCTTAGTTAAAGAAAAAAGTTACCTACATTAATTCTGTTCAATCTCATTCTACATCTACTAATCGAGACATTAAATTTAGTTGTAATAAGAAGAGTGATTTTAATTTTGATATAGACACAAACACAAAACAGAATAAGGTGTTTTTATAGCATAAGGGAGATAACCGTTATTTAAGTCCATTTTTTTCATTCTAAAGGGAATACTATGTTCTTTAGAGATAGTTCCACTTACAATTTGATTGGTGCTAGCAAAACTATTTGGTTTGTTATTCCGTATGGAAGGCAAATTAAATCTAATCTTCCTTTACAGTTCCGTGAAGTGATTAGTAAGAACTTTCCCAAAAATTCTGGATATTCGATTATAAATTCTCATAGACTTAGAGTAGCAATTTCCAACACAAAAAATCTTTCGCAAGTTATATCTTCTCATAATATAAACCTGTTAAATAAAAATTCATTTACTGAGAGTTCCAACATTAATTTACTTAATACCAACCTTTCCCCTAATAATAATAACAACAAAGTTTTGGTCTCTGATGTCAACCCCAATAGAATTAGATTTATGTCTAATAATTCTAAGATTAAGAATATATCAGTGTAAAATTACTTCCGGTACCGAAGTCCATTTTTATATCGAGGCTTCTTCTTCTCAGTTATCTAAAAGAATTTCCAATCATTATTCTACATTTAGGGATAGCAGTAAACGCAATAGCACAGGACTTAGTAAATTGATTTGGCATCTTAAGGATAATAATAAGAAATTTAATTTAGATTGGTTCATCATTTCAATCTCTTTCCCTAATGACAATGGTAAAAGATTTTACAGCATTTGTAATTCTGAGCTGTTCCACATTCTCTTTTCTAAGAATCCACTGCTAAACACGTATATAGAGCGTTCTTACCGATATAAACGTTGGTAGAAACACACCTTTAGCTCATATAGGTGATTTCTACCAATCTAAATAGTTTGAGTATTTAGTTCTTCTTTCACTCTACTTACAATAGAGATATCTATTTTCTAGCTTTTGAACATTTATTTAACGCACATATCACTCTATATTTCTCCTTATTTATTTCTTTACCCCTTCTCTTCATATGCGTTACCTTTGACGTCATATATACAAACGGGTTTTTTTTAAATACTTCTGTTCATCATTAACACAGTCATTGTTAAAATGTCTTATTGTTGAGTATGTTTCTCTTTCTTTCCCTGATGAGAAGATTACATTATTTTACACCATTTATTCCTTTGGGATAATACCAATGTTGTCTTCGAAATATATGTCGGAAGTAAAAGAATTTGAATAACGTGTGTATGTATGTATAGAGATATATATGTGTATGTGTGTGTGGGGGTGCGTACGGGTGGGTATAGTTAATATATTATGGTTATAGAAAGATCCATTAGGAAATCTTGATGTATATGGGGAAAAATTTTTGGCAGGGGATTTTTACGCTGTAAACCGGGCGGTGTACGTCACTGGGTTTGATTTGATTTGTTTGTTTACATTCTGAAAGAAAACAACGATGGTAGGTTGCGTACCGTTGATTATTCTTTCACCCTCTGTGATATATGTGTTTTGCTAATAATAGTAGTGTTGGTGATGGCAATAATGCGACCCTGAAGAGATGGAGTATCCAGCAATTTATAATTTGTAATATGTTGTAATATGTTATAATATGTTATGAGACATTTTATGATGTGGTTTATTTATCCTGGATACTCTATTGAAATGTGCATAGGTTTGGCTTGTTGTGGTTGTTTCTGCTATTATAATTGTTGCTGCAATAAAGTATTTTCAATGCATCGATTTTGAGCTCTATCTTTTAAGAGACATATATATATATATATTCAAGTATAGGATAAAATCTTTATAAGAATTTATCAAGTAGTTAGCGTGAAAAAATCTCATAAGGGAAAAATCCATCAATTATTCCCTATAAATATATTTATTTATAGTAAGGGCATTACTGTACATAAATGCCTCACGCTAGGAGGGACTCTAAATGTCAAACTACCATAATAAACACACACACACAAACACACACACACACACACACACACACACACACACACAAACACACACACACACACACACACACACATATATATATATACACAAATACATACAAATTAATATGTAATGCACAATATAGAGATGTAACTAATCCGGTGGTACTCACAAAAAAGCTCCTTTAGTAGACCAGGCTATAAACCACATAGTAATCCAATACAGAGGGATGTAATGTATAGTCTTATGCAGTCAAACATTGTGTCACTAATAAAGAACGTATGATATTTTAGTGTATGCGAAAAGTGGGTATTTTATGAGTTACTCATTTTAACAATTAAATAGCTTTCCAAGTCTCGTGAAATCTCACATAACTAAATGCAAAATGGAAACAATGTTACCATCATTTCATCTACTCAAACAAACTGGAAACAACAACTGAACTTACATAATCATTTTTCTAATTAATCAGTTCCTCATATCATTTGAAACTATATTAATGAGTATGACTGTTAAGAAGAACTATTGTAGAGGAGAATACTAACTGGAATTTTTAACAGTGGTTGAAGAGCAGTCAGACCAGCTCTGTATGGCAGGGTCAGTCGATGCAGCCCAGAGACGCAGTGCCAATCGCATTGCTCGATGGACAGTCAGAGCAAACATAGCAATGAAACATTTTAACAAAGTAGTGATAGTCAGCAAATCAGTTACGAAGTATCGCGATATTGTTGCTATAGATACAAAGATGCAATATATGCCATTTTATGTATGTATCTATAACATGAATCTCTCTTGTGTATTATCTTTGAAGTCGAAAATAAAACCTCGTATCGTTTGTATATTTTTATCGTGATCGATATAGCTTATCACATTTACTTTTATTTATCAACAAGTAAATCAGGTGATTGAAATCATTTTTGTTATTTTCACGCATAATTGTTTATATTGGTTAGGATAGATCATTCTCAACAAACTAATGCTTTTTCTATATAGTTTTGTTTTGTATTCTATATTGCAATGTGCTATGCTGTAAATATATATATGTTAATGAGAATATATTTGTGTAACTGGGTTATAAAGTCCCTATTTACGCAAGTGATTATGCATGTAATAAATAAAACCTTCTAATCTAATAGTTAGATGTCTCATATGGATATTTGTTAAACATTTAAATAAACTGAAATCAACAGAATCTATTGATTTAAAATGTTGGCAAAACGCCAGCAATTCTGGGTAAGGGGTTAATCAATTACATCGACCCCTTTGCTCAACTGAAACTTACTGTACCAATCTCGAAAGATGAAAGGCAAAGTCGGCTTCGGCGAAATTTGAACTCAGGACGTAAAAACGGACGAGACGCCGCTAAACATTTTGTCCGGCGTGCTAACGATTCTACCAACTCGCCACCTTCATATGTATAAATATTGAAATATCTAAACATAAGATTCTGTTGTTTCCAGTTTATTAAAATTTTAAATTGTTCACATTTAAAAAATTTTTTCAGTCTTAACATATTGGGTACTCTCGTGGCATCAGTATTCAGATAAACTAATTAAGATTAAACTTTATATATTTTGTAAGATTTAATACATTATTTACCCCACTTTTTAATTTCCTTGCAGAAGTTTCTGGTTTTTCCTTTTTGCTGACATACATACCTTCTTCAAATAAATATCTTTTCGTTTTTTGTTGCTGTCTGGAATTTTCTATTCAGTTTTGTACATTTCTTACTATCTCCCATTGATTTTGCCTGCTGCAGTCTTCTGCAATTTCTATTGCTACTACTAAAATCCATTTAGACTTTCTTGCTTTTTACCTTCTTTTAAGATGATTTCTTGCCACTTCTTGAACAATGCCATTCAATTCTTGTTGTAGCTCCTCTGAATAACTGTCAACCATTAACAACTGGAAATCGATTCTTGATATACACAACATGACTTTCTAATAAGTCTTAAAGATTGCACCTCTTAGGCCTGATGCTTGCTTTTTATTTTCTTCAATCTAAATTTGATCCTAAATAGAAACAATTGATTATCCTTACCACAATCATCCCATGGTATAGTTTTGGCGATCTAAACTGCATTCTTTCATCTCTTATTGCAAAGTACGTAACCAATTTCATTATGATGTCGTTCACTAAGGGAGCTACCTATTTTGGTTACTCGTGGTGTAGAGAGCATATGATTTAGTGTATTAGGATGTCAAGAAAGTTCTTGCGGTTTTTAACCTTTAAATTCATATGCACATATCTCGGCCCAAACAAAACTATATTAATCGAAATAACCACCATCAGAATCAACACACTTTTGCCGACGCGAAACAAGTTTATTTATGCCAGTAGCGTAAAAATCCTGCGTTCTGGTGGCGATGAAATCGTTGAAGACGTGTTTGGCATCGTCTTGGTTTTTGAACCATTTCTCACGCAGGAAGTTGTCGAGATGCTTGAAAAAGTGGTAGTCGGTAGGCGAGAGGTCTGGTGAGTATGGCGGATGAGACAGAGTTTCATAGCCCAATTCGTTCAACTTCTGCAGGGTCAGTTGTGCGACGTGCGGCCGAATGTTGTCGAGGAGAAG
>NC_068997.1:38528857-38538857 GCF_001194135.2 Octopus bimaculoides
GTCGTTCAATTCGTGCGGCACCCATTTCTCAAGTATCTTTGTTTTTCCAATCTCTTTAAAGTGGTTGGAAATTGTAGTATACGTTATGTCTAATTCAGAAGCAAGCTCTCGAACAGTTGTGCGTGGATTGGCTTCCACTAAGGCTCTTAACTGATCGTTGCCAACATCCGATGGCCGACCACTACGCTTATCATCTTCAAGACTCTCGTCACCGCTACGAAAGTTCTTGAACCACCATTGTGCTGTACGTTCATTAGTGGTTTCTGGGACAAACATATCGTTGATATCGCGAGCTGTTTCAGCAGCTTTTCGGCCTACCTTGAACTGGAATAAGAAAATTGTGCGAATTTGCTTTTTGTCCATGTTGTATTCAACTTTCCGCAAAAAATGGTCTAATTATTCAAAAAGAAAAAGAGTAACACGATTAGATAGAACGAAAAACGGGCTTTAAAATTATATTTAAAGTCAAAGTAATTTAACGAAAATTAATTTGAAAATACATAATTTAAAACCAAAATTAAAAATTCCGCAAGAACTTTCTTGACAACCTAATATAAACTTTAGTAAGTAATTGAATATGCAACAAGAAGAGATGCTCCTTTCATAATAAGATATTTCAATGCAAGCTGCCTCAACGATTCTTCTGGTTGTTAAGACCTAGCCAACCATTCTTCCTAAACTCGTTTCGGTATTTGATAGCTTTTTGTTTTTTTAGTTCTAGCTGTATACGGTTAAGCAACAGTTTGTTGTAAATTTTTACTGCTCTCGCCGTAAGTGTAATCCCTGTTTTGATTGTATATTGCATTACGAAATTGAACGATTTCGTTGAATACTTCTATCCTCCAACTTTCTTCTGGTGGTATGTTATCAATGCTAGTTGTCTTTTTTCCCTTTGGGGGCGTCGTGAGCTCCTGAGGGTAAGGAAAGTATCAAGAGGGCGCTTGGTGTTTTGGATGGTCATGATTTTTCTTTAAAATAAAATATCTAAACTTTGTACAATACTTATATTTTAAAAACATTTTCGTTGAATCATGGTTGAGATTCAAATATTTATAAGACGTTGTGTTATCAGTAACATAACAGTTATCCTTGCTTGAGGAAATAAGAGAGGTTGCTGCTGTTGGTAGTTTCTCCCTCGTACCTGGTTGAGAAAGTGTTCAGCATAGTAGATGAACTGTTAGCTTAACAGCAAAGTAGATTAAAAATATGTAAAAGAGGCGACTTGAGGCTCTGATTCTCAAATATTGAATTTAATATTTCTAAAGTAGTAAAATCTCATCAAGTACCATGCAGCTATTAGTTATTCTTCAATTACTGGATATTGATTTTGAAACATAATTAGTTACTGAATATTTTTAAATATTTTACAATTGTCTTTTTCCATAAAATTATCCAAATACTAATAATATATGTGTTTGATGGCTAATAACAGTAATAAAGCTAATAAGATTTTATTTAAGATTAGTCTCTGTTGTTCTTTGTTCTAAGTTGCTTTATTTAAATGCTCTAATGATAAATCTAAATATGATTTTATTTTGTAGGTCCTCGTCTTCTATAGTAATTATCATAAAAATCTTACATAGAAACTACTAATCAACGCAAATACTTACAAAGTGGTACATGTAGGATGGGATTGAATAAGAAAACATGGATAATAATACAGTGCTAAATTAGCTTCTGTTTTATTAAAATAATCTGTTGTTTTTTAGAGGGATAGGAACAAAACATGGAGAGGGATGTTTATAAAATGCAATTCGGTAGAAGTGGGCACCGAACAAGGAAAGGTTGAGAACTACTAATCTAATTCAAAATCATTTAGTCTCATGTTAAGATCATGTTTAATAGCGATTTTTAGGGTTCTATTTGAAACTGGTGAGATATTATCCTGAAGGTAGCCTTATTGTTTGTAGACTTCTCAAAAGTTTTCGACATTGTCCACCGAGACATAATAAAGCAAATTCTCCTTGCATATAGTACACTTCAAAAAGTAGTGGCAGCAGTAATCATGCTTAACCAGCACAGAATTGAAAACAAATTGCTACTTAAGGGATACATCGATTTCTAAGACAACAATGCAGATGTCTTTCAAAGCGATATGCTTGCACAATACCTACATATCATCCAGCTTGACTATGTTCTTCGCATTTCAATTAACATTATAAAGCTTGGCTTCAGTTTAACAAAATCCGCCTCCCTTCGTCACCCAGCCACAACCATAACAGACGCAGATTATGCTGATAATATCGCACTTTTCACAGGCATCATATTAGGAGCTGCCACACTGACATGGAAAAATTGGCTGAAAGTTTTGATCTTCATGTCAATAGCTCAATGACTGTTGTAATCTGCTACAATCAGTAGCGATCGATATGTACAATCAAAACAACGTCTTTTAAGAATGTATAGATTCCTTCGCATATTTAGAAAGCAGCATCGTATCCACTGAAAAAGCAACAAAAATCGTGAGATCATGGGCTGTTCTTCATGGCTACATTGTCATATGGAAGTCAGACGCTCTTATGAAAAATCAGAGCTACGGTATGGCTTCCCTGCTTGAATATTCTCTAAATTCTCGGAAGCAAGGCTTGACGGTGCTTGCACCTGCATGTTACGAGGTGTTCTTAACATCCCCGGGATGAAAAATCATGTGACCAAAACAACGACAGTACAGCAATCTTCTTTCAATCATTCATGTGATTGGAGAAACGTATATGCTTTGCAGAGCATTGCAGGGAAGTAAAACATCTTGTTACACTTCATACGCTCCTATGGAAACTCTAGCATGTTTATACATAGGTCAGTCATCGAACAAAATTCTTCATCCACCAGTTCTGTATGAATAAGAATTGTTACCCTCACAAATGCTATACTGGATTGACTGGGTGACGCGGCCGCGCCAAGCAAATCCGAAGAAGCTCGAAGAGACAATCAGTGATGGAAACGTTGGAGAGAAAAATGAAGAATTGAATGATGCTGGAAAGTATGGATCAAGAGAAAGTAATGAAACTAGAGCTAAAAGTTATGAGTTTTGTATAATGAATAATGTGTTTATCTGCAACACCTATTTTGCGAAACCAAAGAAAATATATTCATATGTGTAAGTGTGTGTGTGTGTGTGTGTGTGTGTGTGTGTGTGTGTGTGTGTGTGTGTGTGTGTGTGTGTGTGTGTGTGTGTGTGTGTGTGTGTGTGTAAGAGTAAGAAAGCAGTTAAAATTTTAATTGACAAAACAGTGGATTCCTAAGAATAACGTACCCGTTTTTAATACGTTATTGCAAAAATGAATATGAATATCTGATGGGTGTTATTTTTCATTAGTGGAGACGGCACATCCTCCCTTTCGACAATCAGTCCGAGGGATAGCTTTGACAGATGAGGCATATAATGAGGTCGAAAAAACGTGATGCCTCAAAGTCCCCTTATACCAGTGAATCACGTCTGTTATGAACACTCATTGTCTAAAAGGAGAAAGTTGTCCTCTCGTTGACGGAAAGCACAGTGATCAGACAGATATTCATGATCAAATCTACCAGAATATATTAAGAATGAATAATTACATTGTTGATTTCTCGCTGTTCTGCGAGCATCCCATGATTTATGCATTTCAGTTTGAAATAAAAGTGGTTTTAAATCATGTACAAATGCCCTGCTTTCTTATACCTTTACTTGACATTTAATGAATTTAACTGATTGAGAGGTCAAATTCTTTATAGCTTATATATCTAACTAACTACGCCCACAATATCAATGATGTCCTTATCAATCTATTTATCATTGAGATATAAATAAGATAACAGTATATGAAATCGCAAATAAAAATCGTTATTGCTTCATGTGATAAGTCAATATAAATCTAGAATCGCAGTATGCCTAAATTAATTTTGGTTTCGGGGCTGCAGATAAGAATAGGAAATGGAAGATAGATTTTTATATTAGCGGTCAACAGTATAAAGAAATCTACATATTTAAAGCTTTCATATGTGTGGTGGTGATAGGGGTGTATACATGTGCGTATAAGAGTTGTGATGGTCTACAACGCATTCAGATAGCAAAGCCATTAACTGACAGAAATATTGATTTCAAATTTTGGCAGAAGACCAGTAATTTCAGGGGAAGGAGTAAGTCGGTTACAGCGACCCCGGTGTTCAATCGGTATTTATTTAATCGACCCTGAAAGGATGAAAAGTAAAGTCGGCCTCGGCAGAATTTGAACTCAGAACGTAAAGGCGCGCTAACGATTCTGCCAGGTCACCGACTTATTAACTGTCAGGAATATTAAAATCCAAGATTTCCTTTTGACTGAAACTAAATACAAGGAGCCAGTCTCGTATTTATTTCCCAATTCATTTCCCTGGTACAAGCAATTATAATCAATCCAACATACATTGTCCAGTTAATACAGTTGTTAGTTTCCTCTTTAATCATACGTTTAAAAGAAGGCTAAAGCCTTGCGAGATGTGGCGGCTCTACTGCTTGTTGTAATCATGTTCTCAGAGCATGAAAACAACAAAAAAAGAAATTTTAGCAGGTAAATACAAATAGAAATAATTAGAAGACAACGTAATTATTTTCAGACATTGTACCTGAAAAAAAGATGGCATACTCATAGGTGGAACATCTTTGATCATAGTTTTGTTCAATTAGAGTTGACAACGACAACAGTCTGAACAAAAACAGAAAAAGTGAATATGAAGAGATCTATGAAGACGTTGCCTCGCCACTGACGAAGCAAGTTCTTCAATTAAGCATCTCATCAACACGTAAATCTACGACTAATTGATACGAACAAACAACAGCGCAATTACATCAGTTTCTCACCTTTTTTTTTTTTCTTTTTTTTTTTGCTCAGCACCACCACCCTTTCAGTGAATGGCGTTTTACAAACGTTTCCTCCTTCTACTCCTCGTCTTTTGTAGGAGCACAAAAAGAGAGTATCTTAATCAATGAGAACCCAATTTTTGCCCCGTGGCTTATTATCCCTTTTAACTTATAGTATCCTATCTAGCATGTGCCTCTTTCTAAAAGTTTGAGTACACTAGTGTCCTCATAAGCAAAAATTTATGGAAATTACCGAAGGAGGTGAGAATTTACATCGCGAAATTATATTAGCTCATGGTGCTATGTTTTCTACTCACTCATTAAACAATATCCTCTTCATATTTTAATCACGACACAGATTTTTTCGGAAATGCGTTTGTATCTGGTATTGTATTTTATTCCGAAGAAAAATCACGATCCCTTAATACACCCAGCCCCTCCTTGACAGTTGCCGCCTCTCAGTAAATTTACACCCCTCCCCAAAGAGTGCTATTGGCTCAGTTTTTAATTTACTTGCTGAGTTTGAGGGAAAGTGCAGAGACCATGTTCCTTTGAAGGTCCTCCCAAACTGGTGAGAGTGATTCGTTAATGTTCCGTTTATCACTGCAAGTTAACACTTGCAGGAAAGACATGAGCAAGATTTCAGAGGAACGATGTCCTGGGGGAAAGGATTGGGTATGATGATCAGTATGGGATAATAGGGCTGGATGCAACAAGAGTGAAGAGGGGTAGAGTGATGAGTGAATCGGTGGGGCTTAAGTGGTGGTGGTGGTGGTGGTGGTGGTAGGATATCAGCCATTACGGTAGCGAGAGAAAAGACAGACCGAGGATTCTGCACATCTGTGGGTCAGACGTGTGTTCGTTAGTGACTGAATATCAATTAGTTGAGCTGTTGGAGGTTGAAATATTCTCTGATTCCAAAGAGATGGACCAGTCTTTGAAATGGTATCCTAGATATACTAAGGATGAACTTTCGCCAGAAAAAATTCTCAGAGGCAGAGAGGCAACTTACGTTTAGAGGGGTATGAAGTAGTGGGATTTTTTTCCTGAAGACAATGTATTGCGTTGAGTCAAAATTTTTGCAATATTTTGATAAGTTATTTGAATGCAGCTTATTATTTAAAGTAGAGGCTATCATGTTGCATCGTCTGAAGCCATTTTTCTGCCGGTTCTTTGATCCCACGCTTGTCCTTCATTGAAACTTCAACTTCCTGATAAAACGTTGCAAGTGCAGGAAGTGAGCCATGGATCGGAACAAATAATAATCCCATGGAACTAGGACCGGACTATAAGCTGGGTGTGACAGTTCGATTCCCTCAAGTTCCTGAAGTTTATTCCGGATTGTTCGAGTGGCATGCTATCTTGCGTTGTCTTACTGCTGAAGACCTCGTTCTCTGTTAAATAAAGCCGGGTATTTTTACCTCACAATGTATCATCTCTCTGCTCCAGCTCTTCAGAGTGCAGGTTGACATCGATGGTTCTACTGTCAGGAACGAACTCGAAGTGAATTATCCTCTTACAATTCCACCAGATGCTGAGCATCATCTTGTGTTCGAATCGCCCATGTTTGGTGACAAGTTCCGGAAGCTGGCTCTTACTTAACCACTGCACATGCGCGTTATCGTTGCAGAAAAATATCTCGCTCGGATTACTATTTGCTCCGACCCATGGTTCGCTTCCAAGATGAGGTAGAAACTACAGTGAAGCAGTTCTTTCCCCTGAAAGACAAGAACTGTTATCACCGTTGGATCAAAGAACTGGCAGAAAAGTGGCTTCAGACGATGCGACATGATGGTTTCTACTTTGAATATGAGGCTGCTTTTGTTGTAACTTGGCGAATGAAACAAATAAGTTACCAACATATTCTTTTCTACTCTAGGCACAAGGCCAAAATTTAGTGTGAGGGGTGCCAGTCTATTAGAACGACCCCAGTACACCACTGGTACTTAATTTATCGACTCCGAAAGGATGAAAGGCAAAGTCGACCTCGGCGAAATTTGAACTCAGAACGTAAAGACAGACGAAATACCGCTAAGCATTTTGCCCGGCGTGATGACGCTTCTGCCAGCTCGCGGCCTTCCAAGTCACCAAAACATTGCCAAACCTTTGACTCAACACAATAAGCTACTCGAGAAAAGGACGGGATAGTCATTACTGTTTTAGCCAATTGACTTGTACATTTATGATGTGGCAATAGATATAACTCTATCGCTTGTCCTTAGATCACGTTTCTTCCACATCCATGTACGCTGTGTCGTGTGTGCAATTTATTTTTGCGATTAGGCTGTTGCTTTCATAATTTTAGATAAAGAGAACGTGAAGGGAATATCAAGCTATTTATATGTTAAGTATCCGTTCTTCTTTTGACAGACTCTGCACATTGGTGATACCGGAATATTAATATGATTTTGTAAATTTATTTCAATTTTTTTATTTGAGATATATTTTACTTTCATATTCATTATGTGTATATATACATATGAGTATATACATACACACACACGCACATACATATTCACATCATATATACATACATTCATACATACAAGCATACACTCACATACGCGCGCGCACATACACACACACACATACATACACATATATGCATTTGAAGTTTGTAAAAAACAACACCACCGTTGAGAGGGATTGCGCATCCGCTTATCAATAGAATTTCCAATTTCAAAAGTTAGAACTTCACATAACCCAGTGTGCTACTGTGATTCTCTTTTATTAATGTATTTATTTATTTATTTACTTATTATTATTATTATTATTATTATTATTATTATTACTACTACTACTATTATTATTACTACTACTACTATTATTATTACTACTACTACTATTATTATTACTACTACTACTACTATTATTATTATTATTATTATTATTATTATTATTATTATTATTATTATTATTATTATTATTATTATTATTTTCTGTACTGAAAATGCTGTTGATTTTTCAAATAATATTGAGAGAACTTGTTATTGTCAACCAAAAGTGTTTCAGCTATTAATATGACTTCCTTGTCTAAAGCAGTGCTTCTCAACCGGACTCCATATGGCCCTTGGGGTCCATATAAGATTTTCATGTTAAAATTTATCTGTAACAAATTTATCATACTTCTACAATACACAAAATATTTTTACAATTTCTTTTTATAGACGCAGGCATGGCTGTGTGGAAAGAAGTTTGCTTCCCAACCACATGGTTCCGAGTTCAGTTCCACAGCGTGACGCCTTGGGCAAGTGTCTCCCTTGTCAGTGGATTCGGTAGACAGAAACTGAAAGAAGCCCGTCGCGTGTGTGTGTGTGTGTCTGTATGTATGCCTGTGTGTTTGTCTGATTGACTGACTGACTGCCTGTTTTTGTCCCCCTACCACCGCTTGACAACTGACGCTGATGTGTTTATGTACTCGTGTCCTAGCGGTTCGGTAACAAGAGACCGATAGAATAGTTACTAGGCTTACAAAGAATAAGTCTTGAGGTCGATTTCTTCGACCAAAACCCTTTAAGGTGGTGCTCCAGCATGGGCGCAGTCAACTGACTGAAACAAGTAAAAGAATAAAAGAATTCCTAATAATATTTAATTATAAAAATATAATAGGACTTTTTAAATATCAAATGATTATGAGATTCCATTCGACTGAAACAGGAATGAAAAGGTTCCATAGGGGAAAATGATTGAGAAACACTGGTCTAATGTTCTCTTCCGTCTTAAACGGTGGAGTGTGATTTGAGGGAGATTTGACTGCTATTTCTAGTAGGTCAAGCAACCATCTAGATATTCCCTCATTAGTACACGCAGCTGAGAAATTTTGTTTTTCGTACCCTTAGTTGATAATATCGAGTTATTATAATGACAGAAAAAAACACAAATTTTCAAATGGAGATTGGATTCAAACAACAACAATATAAGCTTAATATACATTCTATTGACCCCCAAAAGGGATGAAATATTTAATTCACTTCAACTACATATAAATATAGTGAAACAAAAAAAAATAATCAATTAAAATGGCACCCGTCATGAAAAGGAGCGTCACTGTAGCTGAGTAGATTTGAAGAGAGTGAGATGAAATACTGTGCTCAAGGATACAATGTGTAGCGTTGGTTGATGTCAGTTCATATACAACATTTATTGCCACATTTTTTACAAGGGTTCTTGTAATACAGAGTCAATCTTGTATGAACATCGTGTTTTACTGGTGCTGGAGGCACATAATTGATGACTGGACTGATCTTTTACATCGCTGCAATAACGTATGGCCGCCTTGATTCTTCATCCATTTCCGAGTTGGGTACAGAATGTGAAAACAGTTATTAGAAGAATCGCGCTGGTTTGAGTATAAAGCTATGAAAACGATTTTGAAAGAGGAACTGGGACCGTAACGAACGAAGTCCCAATTCCTTCTGCTTTCTTGCACCTAGAGCCTCTGTATTTCAGGCCTTCGTTGATGGAAAATTATAGAACTTATCACGTGAACAATAAGTTCTGCTTGGCTGAAATGGGATTTTCGCGCATGATAAACGCAATTTACACGTAATCGGAAATGGATTTGGAAAAACAACTTCCATAAATGCTTTGCTCCGTTCGAGAATCGCGCTCACAACCTAACAATCGGGAATCCAACAGTCTAACTACTCGGCCAAACTCTTCAAAGCGTCAATGATAATTTCCTGTGGAAAAAAGAAACAAGAGAGACAACTCTGAAGTTTAAATTGTTTAAAAATCGAATGAGAACATAGTGAATCTGATTTACTCCAGATATGCCTCAATATCATTTACACCTCCTCAGTGACCGTACTTACCAAGTTAGACTCACTCCCTGCTGCATTCCCTATTCAAAGTTGGATTTCAAAATTGTCTCCCTTATGTGCATATACATACCTTTATTTTTTAGCTTCTATTTGTTTCAGTCAGAAGACTGTGGCACTGGGGCACCGCTTGAAGAACTTTTAGTCGAATGAATCGAACACAGAACTTATTGTTTTAAGCCTGGTACTTATTCTATCAGTCTCTTAGCCAAACTGCTAAGTTGCAGGGACGCAAGCAAACCAACACCGATTGTCAAGCGCTGTTGTGGGACAAACACAGACACAAAGACACACACACACACACACGCGCGCGGATATATATATATATGGGCTTCTTCCAAATCCACTCACAAGGCTTTATTCG
>NC_068997.1:38540859-38541442 GCF_001194135.2 Octopus bimaculoides
TGTTTATGGAAGACCAGCATCGCCCATGCATACCGGCCTCCCCTCTCCACTCCACCAGTGTTATCCAAGGGAAAGGCAAAGGGGCCGATACAGCTTGGCACCTGTGACGTCACAACTCATTTCTACAGCTGAGTGAACTGGAGTAACGTGAAATAAAGTGTCTTGCTCAAGAACACAACACGAACTCACAACTTCACGAACGTAAGCTCGACGCTCTAACCATTTAGCCATGAGCCTTCCCACACTCACACACACACACACACACACACACATATATATATATATGCTAGATGTGTCGAAACAATTGTGATTAATAAATTCTCATATATTTCATCTTCCGTCTTTCATTTGTAACATATATATGTGTGTGTATGTGTGTGTGTGCGCGCGCGCATTTGTGTGTGTGTGGCAAATGAAAGACGGAAGATGGAATATACAAGAATTTATTAATCATAATTGTTTCGACACATCTAGCATCGATCCCTCGCGGGTGAGACACTTAGCAACTAGTTCAGGATCATCCGGTGGTGCAGATGTATCTCATCGGGTGATAAATAAATAGTGTATATATATATATATATAT
>NC_068997.1:38543128-38544035 GCF_001194135.2 Octopus bimaculoides
TATATACAGGGGTTGAAATAATGGATGCGTCGCGTTCAATAAAATTTTTTATTTATTTGATTGTTTCAGTCATTTGACTGTGGTCATGCTGGAGTACCGCCTTTAGTTGAGCACGTCGACTCAGGACTTATTCTTTGTAAGCATAGTACTTATTCTATCGGTTTCTTTTGCCGAACCGCTAAGTTACGGGGACATAAACACACCAACATCGGTTGTGAAGCGATTTGGTGGGAAAAAACACAGACACACAATTATATACATATGTAGTGGTTAGATGTGTATCATGGTAAGCAGATGCAAAAGGAATGTGTATACCTTTGAAGTAAACAAATGAGTGAATTGATTCATAATTAAAAATAATTTATTCACTGGACTTGATTTGTCGTTGGTACACATAATTCTTCACTACATGCTACGAGTTGCTAGAAATAGAAACAAGGTACATCTGTGGAAATGATATGTCAGGAATGAATGTTTTTGTGTGTGTGTAGTTCATCTGAGACAGTAGTCTACCGTAGAAACTTCGAACATTGCTCTGGTCTCTGAGAAAAGCTGTCGTGGCGTAGACGCTCCTCGTTTGGCTGCTAGGGCCTTCTCTCTTCCCCGTCTGTCTGTTGACCACGTATTTATAACAATTGTGGCAGCTAGAAGGACAGACATACTGCAGCACAGTTTGTACCTAAATAGGTCAGCTCCTGTCCTTTTGAACTTCGCCTGACATGGCTGAGGTCGTAGGTCAAAGGGAGATGATCAATTTGACAGGACAAAGAAAACCTGTTTTCGCGCCTGTTGATCGTGGTGGTTTGGACGACCGAGAATTCTTAGATTCGGTTTCGAATGTAGGCTTGGAGAAGGAAGTGTTAATTTTTACACATACATACATACATACATACACACACATATAAAG
>NC_068997.1:38544574-38545338 GCF_001194135.2 Octopus bimaculoides
ATGCATGTATGGGTACAGGACGTCACCAACAGTAAACAACATGAAATACGTAAACAAACGAGGAAAACGAGTGAAGTATGTAAACGAGAAAAAAATGGAAAACAGGACAAGTAAACACACAGAGAACCACCATCCGCCACACATAACAACGCATCCAGCCCGACAAATAAAGATACACTTTCACACACATACGTACATACATGCATAAAAGCATACATACATGCATAAAAGCATACATACACAAGTGTCTTTTACGATAGCCTCAGGTCGACCAAAGCCTTGTGAGTGGATTTAATAGACATAAACTGAAAGAAGCCCGTCGTATACACAGGCGCGCGCGCGTGTGAATTTGCGTCTGTGTTTGTCCCCCACCATCGCTTGACAACCGATGTTGATGTGTTTACGTCCCCGTAACGTAGCGGTTCGGCAAAACAGATCGATAGAATAAGTACTAGGCCTACAAAGAATAAGTCCTGGGGCCGATTTGTTCGACCAAAGTCGGTGCTCCAGCATGGCCGCAGTCAAATGACTGAAACAAATGAAAGAATAAAGAACAAATACATTCTTACACATACGTTTACAGATACTTACATATACAGACAACACACACACACATATACATGCAGATAACACATATATAGATAATTTATTCACACGCATTATCCACACATATACACCCACTATCCACACATGTACGTACACACCTTACATCTTAATAACATGCATATACATGTGTATATATATATATATATATATATATATAT
>NC_068997.1:38546082-38550458 GCF_001194135.2 Octopus bimaculoides
AAAAATATAATAGGATTTTTAAAAACCTTGAATGGCTAGGAGGGTCCATTTGAGTAAAATAGGAACCAAAGGCTGAACAATGATTGAGAAACACTGGTGTGTTTATATATATATATATATATTCAAGGTTTTTAAAAATCCTATTATATTTTTATAATTGAATATTATTAGGAATTTTATATTTAAAAAATTGTTAACATAGAAATATAACCAATTTATTGCCGATAAATTTTAACAGCAAAATCTTATATGGACCCTGGTCGAGAACCACTGATATACACATAGCAGTCTATACTAACCATCTAGTACCACGCACATAAACCCACTTACACTCTCCGTTGCAGACACACATGCACAACGCATCAACAAATGCACGCACACTCGCAAATTATGCTAACACTTATGCACCTTATAGCATTCTCAGACACAATGAAACGCATTCTCTCATCTACTGTATGCACGCACAAGCGTACGAAAATAACCCACAACACAACGCAGCATCACGGGAACAATTATGCGCCAAACGCACTAAACATAAACGTTTACTCCTTCACTCACGCATATTTCAAACCCGCTGATTATCACATACGATCGCTCACACATATACACGCGCAAACGTGCAAGCATTTCACGCACGCACACACACACACACACACACACACACTCTGACATAGCTGTTTGCAACACACGCAAATAAATTTGTATGCAGCCATCACCCACCGAAACACAACATACACCTCACAGGCGCTCGCAAGTTTATGTACTGCTTTATAAACAATGCATATAAATACACACCTGTCTATTCTTCATCTCCTCCGTCTACTAAGCACACACTCATTTACACTCACCCTTCGGCCATTGTGTCCTCTGATTGACCTTTTCATTAAAAAAAAAAATTACTTTAACGTTGACCTCTTCCTCTTTTAAAACGCCAACCATCCACACAGTGACACGCAATTTTCCTGGATTGTATCCCATTACAATATTTCATTTTTGTTCTCAATGAAAGTCTTTCCCTGTCTTAGATAATCACTACGCTTGTTCACACACAAAAATTTATTTTATTTTGTACATTCACGAAACAGTTGCATGCAAACGCCCGACATTATATCACAACACATACATGTTCCTGTTTTAATCTCACGCAAACATAGGCATTCTTCGATCAAAGAATGTAATTTAAATTGCATTCACGCGCTCCACAAAACAACGCAAAAGCATGTCACGTTCCTGCGATATGTACCAATATTCATACAGAAGCCCACATTAGTCTCATAAAATTGTTCGCCTGGCCTCACACAGACACACGAACACACACGCGGTGCACACATCCAAAACACACTCATACACGTAGCACTTAGCGACGTTGCCCATATATGCATTCACTATGTATACAAACACACACGCACATACCTCCCCACATGCGCAAACATATACCATGTCACTTCTACACACATTCAAAAAACACACCCTGTCGCATGTTTTCTACACACATACACACGCATGCATACACACACATCTTTAAACAAGCACCTATACACTTTCCAACACCACACTTTTTTTAATGCCATTTTATAGGATGGCGTCATCCCGGGCTAAGACCAATTTTTTTCTTTCATCACCACTTCGTAAATAACTCCCTCTCTCTCTCTCTCTCTCTCTTGCTCTCCATGTGTGTGTGTGTGTGTGTGTGTGTGTGTGTGTGTATGTGTGTGTGTGTGTGTTTGCACATGAGAGTGCAAGTGTATGTGTTTGTGTATTCCCCATCCTTTCCACTTTGTTCTCAAAAAAAGGCTTGGCTGATTTGTCAGGAACAGCTTTGGCAGTAGAGCTTTCTATGGCTGGATGTCTTTCCTAACACCAACCTCTTAACAGATTGCACAAAGTGCCATTTTACGTGGCACCAGCACCAACAAGATCACCGAGTGACTTGCTAGACAAAGATCCCACAACGAGATGGGGTAGTATTGAGGGAGGTGACTTTTGTGCCTGGTGATGAGAGGTGAAACTACGGCAGAGGGATAGAAACAAGTGTGATGCTGTAGAGGGCAGGTACATAGCTACTCCAGTCAGAGGAGAGAGAGATGATGATGAAGATGTGTCAGAACATATCCACCCTCAAGGTACATGGAGGTGAATATATAAGAAATGGTACAGACAACTGGACAAAGTCAATGTGCAGGGGATTCGTAACAGTGTGAAAGGAAAGTGGACGATACAAACGAGGAGAATGGGAAAGTAGTGTGCGTGTGTGAGTGTACACATGCACACACACACACACACACACACACACACACACACATTGGGAAGGGGTCGTTATGTATGTTATGTGTGTATATGTATATATATATATATCATCATCATCATCATCATCGTTTAACGTCCGCCTTCCAGCTGGTATGGGTGGGACGGTTTGACAGGAGCCGGCCAGGCAGAAGCCGGCCAGGCAGAAGCCGGCCAGGCAGAAGCCGGCCAGGCAGAAGCCGGCCAGGCAGAAGCCGGCATCAGACTTCTGTGACTGTTTTGGCAGGATTTTACAGCTGGATGCCCTTGCTAACACCAACCACTCAGTAGAGTGGACTTAGTGCTTTTTTACATGGTAAGTACAGGCAAGGTCAGTTTTGGCAAGGTTTTTACAACTGGATGCCCTTCCAAGTGCCAACCACTCTACTGTGTGGACTGGATGCTTTTCAAGTGGCACCTGCACTGACAGGGTCACCAAGTACCTTGTAAGACAAAGAAATTTTTCGAGAGAGGAGTCGGCATTGGAGGAGATGATCTTGTGTCGGATGATGAAAGGTTATAAGTGACACAGTGACAGAAACGAGTGTCTTGCTGTAGAGGAGGTACAAGGTTACCTGACCAGAGAGAGAGATCAGGAATGAAGACAGAAGCAGGTGTGCTACTGCAGAGGATATACGAGTACATAGTTACGCAATCTGAGGGAAGAGCAGGAGAAGGAGAGAGAGAGTGGGAGAGAGCCGGATAGAGATGGTGGCAAAGTGTTGGGCATACTCACAAGGGACGGGAATCAGAAATATATATATACATAGGCGCAGGTGTGGCTGTGTAATAAGAAGCTTGCTTACCAACTACATGGTTCCAGGTTCAGTCCCACTACGTAGCACCTTCGACAACAGTCTTCGACTATAGCCTTGGGTCGACCAAAGTCTTGTGAGTAAATTTCATAGATGGAAACTGAAAGAAGCCCGTCATATATGTATGTATTTGTATGTCTATGTTTGTCCCTCTACCCCACCCCATCGCTTAATAACCAATGCTGGTGTATTTACATCTCTGTAGGTTAGTGGTTCGGCAAAAGAGACCTAAAGAACAAGTACTAAACTTACAAGTAAAAGAATGAATAAAAGAATAAAAGAATATATATATATAGCAATAATAAAATGGAGAAGAACATGAAGTACTCATCAACTTGCAGACACTATATTCCGTTGATTAATATATACACATATTATATTATATATATATATATATTGTTTTACGTTTTCCTACACATCTTCGTTATCTGCTCCCACTCTCTTTCTTTGTTTCATACCTACCTCTTCCTCTCTCCCTCCCCCACATACAGTCCTCCCTTTCCCTCTCCTCTCTCCCTCCCTTTATATCTCTTTACAGCTACCTCTTTCCCTCTCTCTTCCATATCTTCCTCTTTTTCTCATCTCTCTCCCTTCCTTTCGTGTCTTCCTCATTTACGGTCCTCTCTCTCTCCTTTTATATCTTCATTTAGTCAATAGACAAGATATATTATTCACATAAATACAGTGTACATTTAAACACATAAGAGGTATCCATCATAGGATTCCTTGCACGCTAGAAAGAACAGCTAAAATCCAAAACCACTATTAGGGATAAATTTCGAAGGGAATGAAAAATAAAACCATTTACCATCTATCTCCTGGACCATAGTTTCAGACTTTCTTTTTTTAGCAAATAAAATAATTTGCATGGCGAAATCTTCGTCAGCAGGTACACCTAGATTAAACATATAAGCACGATGCAATCCAGCATATGCCCCGTGCTTATACATTCTAATTTTTCAAAACTACCGCGCAAGCGCTGCTCCTTGTCGGCAGTAAATAAAAATGATGCCGGCGTTTCATTCGAAAATTTTCCAGAAAAGAAATTATATTTATATGAATAATATATAGTCTATTGACTAAATTTTTTTACACGCTAGGCCACTGATAGTAGAAATTTCTAATATGTATTGTTACTCTGATATTATTAATTATTCATATTTTTTTTATGGAAAATTTTCGAATGAAACGCCAGCATCATTTTTATTTACTGCCGACAAGGAGCTGGGCTTGCGCGGTAGTTTTGAAAAATTAGAATGTATAAGCACGGGGCATATG
>NC_068997.1:38550558-38553368 GCF_001194135.2 Octopus bimaculoides
TACTAACTCCTAACCGCCTGACCATTTATAATTAATGAAAGATCATTGATACACCAGTTGCCTACATCTTGGTGAGCCTGGAAAGACTATGAGTACCTAGATTTTCTTGAATTAGATTATAAAATGAACAAATGAAGGAGCCTCAATGTAGTGCTTCACTTTCTATAAACAGTTGCCATTGTATTGTTTTACAAATGAAAGATAACGTTGGACAATATGATACTAAATTCACAGATATGTCAGGATGATCAAATTGGAATACTTTTGGTCAGAGGTCAGTTGGATTAGGATTGTCCGGAGTTAAACAAGAGGAGCCAAAAAAAAAAAAAAGAAATCATAACAAAATGGAAAACAATTTTTTTTTATTCTAATGATTTGGTCTCAAGGGGTTTGTAGCACAGGTCCTCGTGCTCAATTGTTTTTCTTTATCTTTTTCAGTTGTTTCAGTCATGAATTCCACACATGCTGGAGAATCACCTTGAATGGTTATTGACTGTATCAACCCAATCCTTTGGGTTTTGGGGTTTTAGTTTTTTTAAATAAAATTTAACATTTATCCTACTTACCTCTATTTGTTCTAAAACCACTTTGTTATGGGACATTTTTTTTATCTTTTATCTTTTTGCTTGTTTCAATCATTAAACTGTGGCCATGCTGGGGCACTGCCTTGAAGACTTTTTAGCCAGATGAATTGACCACAGTACTTATTTCTTTTTCCTGTAAGCCTGGTACCTATTCTATCAGGTACTTTTGCCAAACTGCTAAGTTACAGGGATGTAAACACACCAACACTGTTTGTCAAGTGGTGGAGGGGCAGAAACACAGACACAAAACACACATATATATGATGGGCTTCTTTCAATTTCTTTTGACCATGTCTACTGACAAGGCTTTGGTAGGTCTTGGGCTATAGTAGAAAACACTTGCATAAGGTGTCACACAAGGAGATTAAACCTGGAGTTTAATCCCCCTGTGTGATTAAACATGGCGCAGTGGTTAATAGCGCGGGATACTAACCCCAAGATTCCGAATTCGATTCCAAGCAGTGACCTGAACAATAGCAATAATAATAATAATAATAATAGTAATAATGATAATAATAATAATAACATCGAAAAATACCTTAGGAATGAGAACCCTGGTTCAAAATTTCCCCGAGACACCTGAAAAAGGCTGGAGGGTATACCAGTCGAAACATGTTAACAACAAACAAGATGAAGACAAATATCCGTCGAATGTAAATAATGCCTGGGGTTATGTGGTCAGGAAGCAAGCTTCTTACCACACAGCCATGTGTGCACCTATAACCCAGAGCACTATTTTTCAACTGGTGTCAATGTAAAGACAGACAGATAAATATGCATGCATACATTACACATACATGCACACACACGTGCACACACACACACACACACACACACCAATGCACACTCACACACTGATGCAGACACACAAGAGAAGCAATTTTTATCAAACAACCAGCCAACTGACTGACCGACTGACCGACGACCAACCAGCCAACTGACCATTCAGCCAACCAGCTTTACTCACAAGCTATTGGGCATTAGGCAATCTGATTCTGTTGTGGAAGACACTAAACACAAGACGTCATGTAGTGAGATTGAACTTGAAACCACATGGATGTGCAGTGAACTTCTTAACCACAAAGCCATATCTTTTTAATCAATTCACATCAATAGCTGCAGTATAGTTCATTTCATTAGATTATCAGAATTTCATAATTATAACTGAGACTAATGCTTTTATGAGTATTGGTTATTGGTTATTTTCTCAAGTCCCACAGGGTTCAATTTAATAGAGTCAATTAAAAAAAAGTACTATTAATATATTGATGTAGACTCCATTATCTGTACTTTTAGCATTAACAATTAGACTTAAACTCTTACTGCTGTAATTTTGATATGACTATGCTAAAATATGTATTTATATATACACATATTTACACAATATTTCTATTGATCTCCAGTAATGCATCCATCTATTTTTCCTGTTAACATACACATTTATGGTATATCATCATCAGCATCATCATCATTTAATGTCTATTCTCCATGTTGGCATGGGTTAGATAGTTGACTGGAGCTGGTTTAAGCAGTTGTCTTTGTTGGCTTGGTTTCTATTGCTGGATGCCCTTCCTAATGCCAATCACTTTACAAAGCATACTGGGTGTCTTTTATGAGTCACCAGCATGGGTGGCTTTTACATGTCACTGGTATGAGTGGCTTTTACAATTAGCTTGATGTGTCTTCTCAAGCACAGCAAATTGCCAGAAGTCTCAGTCACTTGTCATCGTCTTTGGTTGCCGAGTCTTACAGAGGTGGTAACAAGTGACTGAGACTTCTGGTGATTTGCTGTGCTTGAGAAGATACATTAAGCTAAGTGAAATAGTGATCATAACCAATGTTGATGGATTAACTGTTGGACAACAAGAGTGATTGTAGGCCTGAAAGACGCACTGCACTTGTTGCTCGTGAGCTGAACCGTTATAAAATTGATATAGCTGCACTCTCAGAGACTCATCTAGAAGATGATGGTCAGCTTGAGGAAGTAGGAGGTGGATACACCTTTTTTTGGAAGGGGAGGCAGAAGGAGGAGCGCAGAGAGGCTGGTGTTGGTTTTGCAGTCCGATCTGATATCCTTAAGAAGTTGGAAGAGCTCCCTGTTCCTATAAATGAACGTATAATGACGCTACGGTTGCACTTGAAAGGTAAGCGATTTGCTACTCTAATAAGTGCCTATGCACCTACTTTGACTAGCTGTGATGAAGATAAAACAATGTTTTATACCCA
>NC_068997.1:38555633-38556638 GCF_001194135.2 Octopus bimaculoides
GTGTACTGTGCTTGTGTACTAACATCGCTCCTCTACTAGTGTGAAACATAGACTCTGTACAAACGTCAGGTAAGGGTCCTTGAACGCTTTCATCAGAGATGTCTCAGGCACATTCTCAATGTTGGCTGGACCTCAAGGATTCCAGACACACAGATCCTGAGGACAGCTGATATCCTGAGTATTGAGGCGATGGTGCACAAGCACCGGTTACGTTGGACTGGACACGTTATTAGAATGAAGGATAGCAGGACTCCTAAGCAGATGCTCTATGGAGAACTTGTGAATGGAAGGAGACTCCGGCAGAAACCAAGGCTGTGCTTTAAGGACTGTGTCAAGTCCTCATTAAAGGCCTGTGGTATGCAGGACACTGACTGGGAGAGCAATGCCTGTTATCGCCACAGATGCAGGAAACAGGTTAAGGAGGGGATCAACACTTTTGAGAGAGCACGTATCCAGCATGAAGAATTTAAGCGAGCTGCGCGAAAGTGCACAGCTTGTATAGTGAATGGGGAAAGCTTAATCTGCAATGTTTGCAGTCGTGTGGTGCTTGTCAAGAGCAGGGCTCATTAGCCACCAACGGAGCCGTAAATGCAAAATGTAAGTTAGTACTAGAGCGCAGAATGTTCCTGAAGGTCAGCAATGGTCTTCCTCGGTCACAAGGGGACGGCCATCATATATATATATATATGTATATATATCTGTATATATATATGTACATATGCATATATACATATATGTGTATATATATATATATATATATATATATATATACCGGAGTAAGCACATGCAATGTGCAACAAGGTGGAAAAAAGAGTACTCAAATACCAGAGGTAGAGTAATATGCTTTATTTAAAAGCAGCAGAAATATAACAAAAAAAACGTTACTCTGAGTTTCACGTTCCCGTTCATCGGACAGTTTTCTAACAAAACTGTCCGATGAACGGGAACGTGAAACTCAGAGTAACGGTTTTTTTGTTATATTTCTGCTGCTTTTAAATAAAGTAT
>NC_068997.1:38558488-38560354 GCF_001194135.2 Octopus bimaculoides
TATATATATATATATATATATATATATATATATATATGTATGTATATATAAAGTAAAAAATAAAAAGTAAAAGAGTCACAAGGAAGAGTAAGTACGGTCAGGCAGCTTTTTAATCACTACAAATATTTCGATACATACAGATCCTTGTATATACATGATTTAAAGTTAAGTTTAAATTAAATTATGTAACGATTTACCTACATAAGATGAGCTATATGTATCTCCTCAGGCGATACTCAATTTTCTTTATATAAAGAAGCCATGGATGCTGTAGCATGGAAATCTAGATTTACTTACAAAGAGAGCAACTGAGTGTCGCCTGTGTAGATATATATAGATCTTGTTATACAGGTAAATTGTTACATAATTTAATTTAAACTTAACTTTAACTCCTATAAATACAAGGATCTGTATGTATCGAAACATTTGTTGTGATTAAAAAGCTGCCTAACCTTTCTTACTCTTCCTTTTGACTCTTTTACTTTTTACTTTTTATTTTCACACACGAGGAATACCTCAGACTAGAATTGGTAGCATACCATAAGAATACTACCGGCTATTTGGGAATTCTAAGGGTGAACAAGCTCTATTTGTACTCTTATACATTCTTAAAAGAACACACCTCAACTATATGTGTATATATATATATATATATATATATATCATCATCATCATCATCATCATCATTATCATCATCATCATTTAATGTTTGCTTGCCATGCTAGCATGGGTTAGACGATTTGACTGAGGACTGGCGAACCAGATGGCTGCACAAGGCTCCAATCTGATCTGGCAAAGTTTCTACAGCTGGATGCCCTTCCTAACGCCAACCACTCTGGGAGTGTAGTGGGTGCTTTTACGTGCCACCAGCACAAGGGCCAGTCAGGCGGTACTGGCAATGGCCACGCTCAAATGGTGTTTTTTATTTGCCACCTGCACAGGAGCCAGTCCAGCGGCACTGGCAACAACCTTGCTCGAATGTTTTGTTATATATATTATATATATAAAGAAAACAGAAAATGGAGATGAAATTGATGAACAGCAATTGATTTGCATCAATTATTATTTAATAATTAGTTACAAAAGACTGCATCCCATCTAGGAATTAATAAATAATAATTGATGCAAATCAATTGTTGTCCATCAATGTTATCTCTATTATCTGTTTTCTTTAAATTTTGATTCCTGATAAACTCCTTTTTATCCTTGTCTTTACCTTTAACTTATGAGCATAACATGTTTGCCCATGTCTAGATATAGGTAATATACTGGTTGTATAATGGATTCTTTTATCCCTTAGACGGTTATTTTAACCTCTAACTCAGCTAACCTATATATATATATATATATATATATATATACAGGGTGTCCATAAAGTTTCTTTACCATTTCAAAACTTTATTACAAATGCAATTGATAAGATATTTTATTCAGATTTGTTCTATTATATTCAGCGTTTATTAAAGTTTTTTTTACTTCATTTAATACACTTCTACATGGGCACCATTAGTTGCACGAAGCACATCAAGACGGTACTCGATTTCTTGCCATGTTCGCTGTAGCATAGCCTCATCAATTGTGGCAATGGCATCAGTAATCTTTTGCTTTAGGTCAGTAATGTCCCGTATCGTTGTTCGATACATATCTTTAACAGCTCCATAGAAAGAAGTCCAGGGAAGTGATATCTGGTGAACGTGACGGCCAATGAATTGACCCACCCATTCCAATTCACCGGTCTGGAAATGTTTGATTGAGGAACCCATGAACATGCAGTCCCCAATGTGGTGGTGCACCATCTTGTTGGAAAATGATGGTTGGTTGAAGGTCATTCAGTTGTGGTGCCACATATTCAGTTAAAAGGTCAAG
>NC_068997.1:38561033-38567091 GCF_001194135.2 Octopus bimaculoides
ACTCAGTCCTGTAGTTTCGCTGAGTCTGTCCATCCGATTTTTTTTCAATAAATCATGAAACACATTGCACCTTCTCTTGAGGGGTGGTCATTTTTTAGGGGTTCATGAAACACGCAAATGCAATGTGATTAAAGACTTTAGTAAACACTGAATACAATGGAATAAATCTGAATAAAATATCTTATCAATTGCTTTTGTAATATTTTTTTTAAATGGTAAAGAGACTTTATGGACACCCTGTATATATATATATATATATATAACAGGATCCATAAAAACTTTAGAGACTAGGGAAATCAATTCTCTCAAATTCCCAGAGTTATCTACCTAGAGGTAGTAGATAACTTCTGCTACCTATGGGATCGAAATTAGTAGTAGGGGAGGATGCACAGAGTATGGTACCTAGAAAAAGCATAGGATGGAGGCAATTGAGAGAGCTGTTGACCACAAAAGGTTTCTCTCTCTCTCTGAGTGAAAGGAAGATTTTATGATGCATGTATATGGACAGCAATTCTATATGGTCGTGAGATGTGGGCCCTGAATGCAGAGGACATGCAAAAGTTAGAAAGAAACGAGGCTAGTATGCTTCACTGGATGTGTAATGTAAGTGTACATGTTCAACAAATTCCCAATGTTTTGAGAGAGAAGTTAGACATAAAAGGAATTAGTTGCTGTGTGCAAGAGAGAAGACTGCGCTGGTTTGGACATGTGATGCAGATGGATACCGACAGTGCCATAAAGAAGTGCTGATCTCTCAAAGCAGATGGAACACATAGAAGTAGGAGGCCTAGGAACATATGGGATGAAACACTGAAGACCTACTTCAAGGTGCATCTTCAGGAAAGATGTCAGAGGACCATGCTGCCTGGCGTCTTGTTGTACTCAAGAAGACCCGTACTCCACAGCAAAAGTGTTAAGACTGGTCCCTCTGGTGGGGAAAAGCACTCATGATGGTGCCACATAAAAGCACCCATACAGTACCACGTAAAAGTATCCATGCAGTACCATGTAAATGCACCCATGAGGTGTCACATAAAAGCACCTGTGTGGTGCCATGTAAAAGTAACCAGCACTCTCTGTAAAGTGGTTGACATTAGAAAGGGCATCCAGCCGTAGAAACCCTGAAAATCAGACTGGAATCTAGCACAGCTCCCCAGCTTGCCAGCTCTGGTCAAATCGTCCAACCCATGCCAGCATGGACAACGGACGTTAAATGAAGATGATATATATATACATATATATATCTTTGTATCTGTGTTTGTCTCCCACCACCACTTAAGAACTGGTGTTGATGTGTTTATGTCCCTGTAACTTAGAAGTTTGGCAAAAGAGACTGATAGAATAAGTACCAGGTTAAAAAAACAATAAGTACTGGGGTCTATTTGTTTGACTAAATTTATTCAAGGTGGTGCCCCAGCATGGCCACAGTCTAATAACTGAAATAAGTAAACGATTAAAATGATTAATAGAGCACTTAATGGCTGAGACACGAAATGAGTTAGGTATGGAAAGTGTTTCCTTTATATCTGATATAATCCAACATGACAATCATTTGAATTGTAACTAACATACCATACAACTAATCAATTGCTGCTGCTCTGTTCTGCCAGAAAATTCCTAATATTTCAGCAAAAGGCAGTAAGCAGGCAGAATCATTAGCACACCAGGCAAAATGCTTAGCAACATTTCATCCATCTTATATTGTTCTAAGTTCAAATTCTGTCAAGGTCAACTTTCTCTTTCATCCTTTAGAAGTCAATAAAATAAGTACAAGTTGAGAAGTAGGGTCAATATAATTGACTTACCCTGAATTTTCTGGCTTTGTACCAAAATTTGAAACAATATCTCAGCCAAATATAGTCATATCAATTACATCACGCTCTCTGAAATTTATAATCATTATTTATCTTTTTCCTCAATGTCCTCTAAACAGAACCAGAATTATAAAAATTCTATTTTACTAACTTTTATCCACCTAGTGCACACAAAAATGGGTAAAGATTTCTTATGGTTTACTAGTTGCATAAGGAAGTGTATCTAGCCATAAAACCTAACCAAAATATTGGGTACAAAGAATAAACTTGCACTTAACATGACGAAATTTTCTTCAATTCTGATTTGTTACCAAACTGAATGCTCCCCCAAAAAATATTTTTAGAGGATCTCACCAGTGAGAAAGGGAAGAAATCATATCAAAGCTTCTCCTCAAATCAGAGAATTGGCTAAAGCATTGAGAGTGGGATCAAACCCAGAACAACATGATTGCAAAGCAAACTTAATCACATAGTCTGCACCGCATTAGTTCACAAAAATTGAACAGTTCATAAATGTTGCACCCAACAGTTTACAAAACATTTCAGGAAAAAGAACATTTGCTTTCTACCATTTACACATGCCAATCACAAGCCTCGACCAAAAATAATAGTAAAAGTAGAACTTACTAATGTAACAGAGTAAATTATTTATTACTGGCAAACATTGCAATTTTAAGATTAACAGCCAAACTTTCTATATAACAACTTAAAATGGTTGAAAAGGAAAAGGAAAAAGGACTTCTAATGTCAATTTTCTCCATTACTGATAGAAAATAATCACAATAATAAGTTACTTCCCTTGGCAAACGATGTCTGTTTCTAGTTTCAGTTTCAGGACCTACACTGACAAGCGAGGAACTATAACCAATTAAATCGACCATTGCTGGTTGTTTCATATGTATTCAAAGGAGATGAAAGGCTAAGTCAACTTTAAAAAGAATTGATCATAAAGGTCCTTATTATATAGTTAGGTACTACAACATTACCATGCCAGCCCTTGCAATTGTAGCATCCACTTCAGCATTGTCACTTGTGAATACAGCCCTGAGATACTTAAACTTCACTTGTTATGATGTTCCACTATTAAGCAGAGTGCACTGGGATGAGTTTCTTAAAAGAACCAATGTCTCAATCTCTGCAACACTAACTCTCATCCCTGCCTTGCAGTACTCAGCTGTGAACCCTTTCTTGAGATCACCCTCTGATGAGTCAGGTAGTACCAGCCACCTGATCCTACACCTATCGATTGTGGTACCACTTTCCCAACGACTATGCAAGGTGCATCTTCAGGAAAGATGTCAGAGATGACAACACCCATCCCAAAGCCTACATTGAAAGGATTCAACATAGCACCATTTACCTACTCTCAGATATCTGGACATTCGTAAAGGGATTTCACAGCAACCAGAAGATGCCTCTTAATCCCAAACTCCTGCAAAAACCTCCACGGAATGGCACATGGTCATATGCCCTTCAGAGTCTACAAAACAAGAGTACGCTTCTTGCCAATATTCCTGATTTCTCAAATACCTGCCTTCAAGTGAATATCTGGTTGGTTGTTTTGTGTCTAGGATGGAAGCAACACAGTCCTTCAGCAAGCTTGGGCTTGTCAATTTCAATATGTCTCTTTTTCAGACACCTAGCAGAGAGTTTACCAAGGTGGCTCAACAAGGAAATTCCTATATAATTAGAAAACACTCTCTCATTTTCGTTTTTAAATATTGGGACTATTACTCCAGATTGCCATTGCTTTTGGTGCTTTCTAGAGGTCCAAGTCACCTGGCATACATGAGTCAGCCAGAGAAAACTTTCCCTGTTTAAGGCAGAATTTCATCCCTTCCATCAGCTTCTGAGTGTTTTAATCACCTCTATGACTTCAGCTTCTGTGAGGTTAGTCTTCACCCAAAGATGCATCTCATGTTCACCAGAAGATTTTATTGTGACTGGATTTAGATCAACAAAATATTCTCTTCACTCCCCGGGAATATTCTTAATGGCAAGTGTGGAAGAGGGTTTCTTTCTATGAAGTTTGGTGAATGGTCTGCTAGAATACTTTGGACAATCTAAAGATCTAAAGTCAGAATCTTGCTTAACATCAAAGTCCTACCATGACTTAGCCTTGGACATTTTTACTGTATATCCAATAATGTTACTCCTGAAATATGCACTTACAACCATTATCTATTTAGACATATTCAGATACGAAATGTAACAAACTAATGCTGGCTATAATTTATTTAGAAAATCTATAGAGATAACTTTAACAATTGATACAATGGATATCCCTACTTTAGAAGAATGTGTTCATGAAGAACCCATGATGCAGCAGTGGCTGTGTGGTAAGAAGCTTATTTCCCAACCTCATACTTCTAGGTTCAGTACCACTGCATGGCAACTTGGACAAGTGTCTTCTTCTATAGCCTTGGACTGCAAAGCCTTGTGAGTGGGTTTGATAGGCAGAAACTGAAAGAACTCTGTCTCATACACATACATACACACATACATACATACACACACACACACACATACACACATATAAGAATAGGCTAGCCAAAGATCAGAGAGCTTCTTTCTACCTCTGTTGGTAACGAAGGGCCTCTACCTCAGAATGAAAAGCAGATTGTATGATGCCTGTGTGCGGACAGCTATGCTTTGGCGATATGCGGTGCCTGAGAAGATTCATCAAGCCAAGTGAAATCATAGTTGTGGCCATTGCCAGTGTCAAGTGAATGGCACCCAAGCTGGTGGAACATAAGAAGCACCCATCTTGGGGTGGTTGGTGTTAGGAAGGGCATCTGACAATAGTAACCAAGTTAAAATCAGACTGGAACTTGGTGCAGCCCTCCTGCCACCATAGAAAGTGGGAGTTATATGATGAAATACACATGTATCTGTCTGTATCCCCCACTGCTGATTGACAACCAGTGTTGGTGTGTTTACATCCCTGTAACTTAACAGGCTTAAAAATAAGTACTGGAGTCAATTTGCTTGATTAAAATTCTTCAAGGCGATGATCCAGCATGGCCGTAGTCTAATGACTGAAGCAAATAAAAGAATGATACCTAATGTATCCCACCATGCACATAGCAAAACTTCTTTGGGAGTAGATTTGGTTTAGACGAAACCAGATTTTCATTTGGTGATAGCCACTGCTGCTTAGATTTGTTGTCAGCATAGAATATCCTTTCCTGTCACCTGTTACAATTCAAATAAGAAAAGGCATTTGCTCATTCTTAATTGGCAAATTGTTGTACAACTGCTTTATTCTCAGGGAACAGCTCATGAGGTACCCATTTCCCTTTTCTATGCACTTTCCTAATCTTCTTGAGATGATCTTGTAGAGGACCAAGGTTTTTTAAGCCTCCAGGATAAGTCACTTTGACATGGATCTCCTTCAATTTCTGTTTTCACTGCATCAGTATTGAGAACAGCTGGTGTTCCTGATCAATACCCAACCAAAAGATCAAAATCACCATTTTTTTAAATTTGTCAAATCACCTTTGGCATTTCCAAACACTCACACCATCAGGATATACATGTTTTCCCTTGTACATGTTGCATTGTTGCCCTTATAAAAATCTGTAAAGCATGCAATGTCTATTATGCAGCTCACTAAAGACATTGTTTTCCATGGACTATCAGAGAATGCATATGCACAAACAGCATGTGGCCACATAAAAGTTAGGCCATTAACTCTATGTACTGATTGATTGATCGAATGCACTGATTGGCTGATTGCAAGAACACCTTGTTTTTGGCTTATAAATTATTTGTGGCATGACATCAGATTATTTACTTAAAAATATAGGACTTTTCAGTACCCCTTATATATAAGAGAAAGACAGACAGAGTGGGGTAGTTGGCTCCTATTCAAAGCTTTACCACTTCTTATTAGATGCACTTTTTCTCTGTATGATGTCACTTTTGAGTCCTGAGAGCTGTTTGAAATTTGCATTACAAACAGTGCAAAAGTGTCTCACCTCAAATGGTACAGCGTTGTTTATCTTGTCTGGATTGTGGATATTGAAATACTTTTTTAGAACAATGTGGAACTTATATGTTTCATTACATGTATGGCATATAAGCATGTCAGCTGAAAAGTCCTTTTTATCATTAGAACCAACTGTATCAGGAATTCTGAGATGTGAAATTAAGGCAGCTTTAGAAAGGCAAGTCTACCACAGGTTGAGCAATTGAAGGATGACATTATTTCTGCATTTAGCAAGGTGTAAATATACATATAT
>NC_068997.1:38567101-38570327 GCF_001194135.2 Octopus bimaculoides
ATATATACATACATACGTGTGTGTGTGTGTGTGTGTGTGTGTGTGTGTGTGTGTGTGTGTGTGTGTGTGCACTTGTGTCTTTATGTCTGTGTTTCTCCCTCACCAATGCTTAGCAACCAGTGCTGGTTTGTTTATGTCACCATAACTAAGCAGTTCAGCAAAAGACACTGAAAGAATAAGTACCAGGTTCTAAATAAAAAGGTTTTGGAGGTCGATTTGTTCAACTAGAAACTCTTCAAGGCAGTGCTCCAGCATGGTCACAGCCAAACGATTGAAACAAGTAAAAGAGCAGAAAAAACTTCAATGCTAATTTGTTTCTAATCCTTTACAAAGCTCCAGTTCCTGCACAATCTAAACTGAAATACTGCTCTCAGAAATGGGAAATAACTGTTGCTACACTAAAAAGCAAACTAGACAACACTCAAAAGAAAGCCTTCTTGTCGACTGGCAAAGATTACCCTCACAAATGCTACAACTCCTAGCATACAAATTGACTGTCCTGCTCTCTGCCTCTTCTATTTCTACCATAACAACCTCTGCTCCTCAGACTTTCAAACAGAGAGTCATTTCTTTTCATTGGCTCTGTTGTTTTACTTGCCAACTCCAGCACAGAACACTTTGCCCCATTATCTCTAGAAATGATAGCTAGTGCTCCTCATTCACATTTTTTAAGACATCAACCACATTGATAATTTAAACAATAACAGTAATTTATTTCAGATTGTGATGCAAGAAAAAATTGTAGTACTTTTTTAATTTTGTTTTTAAGCAGATATAAATGTTCCTTTTCGATTCTAAATATTTAAAAATAAATTTTGTTTTAATAGTCAAATTGTATTTTGCTCTTACAAATCTATATACCACTAAAGCTCTGTGATTGCTTGCTTGTATGCTTGTCTGTAATTTAATACAGCCAAACCAGCACATAATGGGAAAATACTCTGAAAGTAAGGTACCCTTGAAATGGGAATACAAACGGAATAAAACAAGTGTTGCGTAAATCAGACTGCAGATTCCCAAGATACGTGGTTCTTTGGGGTACCTTCATAAATAGCCAAAACGACGCATAATACTCTAAAAGTAAAATAACCCTGAAATGGGAATGTATAATACTGTGAAAACTGTTTCCATTATATAACAATTCCTTTTGCATTTTTGTAGAAGTGTGTACATATGCCATAAATAAATGCTATTACTGGAGTTCATCCCAGAAATTCTATTTCTATTAGATGCTGTAAATAATCAATAAAACCTTAAACATAGGTCTTGTAAACCAGACCTATGATGACACAAACGAATTGAAATATTTAACTGAATCATCCTAAAATTAACTTACATTTCAATGCAATGTTGAAATCAGCTTCAATGTTTTATAACCTGAACCGTCGGTGACCCAACAGATCAAGGGTAGACTAGTAGCCCATAAAAGTTTTATTTTGAAACAAAATCTTTAATTTTATGGTTAAACAATTTTCCAACAATTATTTAGCTATTAAAAAAATTTTTTAATGCTTAAACAAATGGATGGTTATCAGACTACTTCTAACAGTTGTGTTTATTTTTTTTAAGATTTTGTAAATTGTGCAATTGTAGAATGGTCGTGGGTAGTTTAAAATGTACCTCATATAATTCTAGTTGAAAACCAGCTAGTTGCTCCCCCTAAAAAATTGTGGCAATCTTAGAAATAGACAAAAAGAAATTTGACTAATGAATAATTAGTTATGATAGCTTTGATGCATGTTCATAAATCCTCAAAAGTGCTACAAGGAGAGTGGTATTTTAGCAGAAGACTAAATATATATCTTGTCATTATGCTATGAGCAAGTAAGGCTAGAGTAAAGCAAAGACATTCAATGATGGTTTACCAAATTAACCCTGTAGCATTCAGATTATTCTGTCGAATATAATGTTTATTAATTGACATTGCTTTGAATTTATCATGCATTATCTCATAGCTTTAAGATTTTGATGAAGTAATTTCTTAGAATGACATTGTAGGGGAGGTGTAGAAGGCTGGTTCTGATCAATGTGAACATAAAGCAAGTAGAATATTTGGGCCAGATGTGGCCAGTTTAAATGCTAAAAGGTTAAACTAAATTTGTTTATGTTGCTGAGAGTGACTTTCATTACACGTGACTGAGTTCCATAGAAAGAAGAGATTTACCAAGTGTCATGATTAAAACCTTGAAAGAGATTAAAAATACTTTGCATGTTTTGCAGCTTTTTATTAATAAATACAACTACAACATTGAGAATAAAATTTTTCTTTTCACAAAATAGTTGTATGTTTTATAAATATATTGAGTATATTTTTCTGAAGTTTGAGAAGTTCCCATTTATCTTACATATCGAGTTTGATAATAAGTTCGTATTTTACCAACCCTAATATGTGAAGATCATTATCTCTTAAAGGGTGATCTGGAAGAATTATCATAAAGTTGTCTGGTGCTGAATAGTGAAACACTAAAACCAAACAGGGACAAGAAAACAGCAACTGGTAAGATGAATTGATCGATTTTACTGCTGCTGGTTGAACCCTCTGCCTGCAAAAAAAGAATAACAATTTTTTTTTTAACAATATAAACTTAGTTTATTAATATTGACAATATATAAATTAGAGCAATTAAATGTTTAACAACAAATAAAATCTGCTTTCACAGATTCCCATGACTCTGTTGCCATGCAATTTCATTATTATAAATTTGAATTGGGATCTTGAGTCCAAGTGAATCTTTCATTAGTTGATTACACAACCATGGACGTTACCTCTAAGGACGCCTTGCAGTTACTCTCTTGATAGAGCTTGGTGATCCTGACCACTGATCTGATGAGATTCTCCACTCAGCATCAATGTAAGAAGCACCATTGGTTCATCAGAGCTTTTCCACTACCTCTTCACAATCCACCAGGCTACAGTCTCATGACTTCGCTGTATCCTAACAGGGTGGCTGAACAGGATCTATCCCTTGCAAAAGGGCAGCCTGTAACTATGATTGTCACTCCATGAGGTACTTTCAAAATACCCACATACCCAAATAAATGTGACACCTAAATAAAGTTGTATAATTTAATAGTATCAGATTTTATCTGCTCTTCTAAAAATAGTAAGAACCGTATGTTTCTAGAAATTGATGCACGTGAATTAAACAAAGAAGAGCATCTTAATACTTAGCTTTTAACACTTATGATTATCTGAACTCAGCAGACTAAGATTTAGTGGGATATA
>NC_068997.1:38570435-38576102 GCF_001194135.2 Octopus bimaculoides
TTATACTGATACTGCAGTACATACATTACAAAATATAACTTCAAGGTAAGGTAGTGAAAAGTTATTGCATATCTTTAGTGTTTAACCAAAACTGTTCATTACACATTCTTTTATTGATTTCAGTTATTGACTGACAATGCAAGCTGTCTGAAGTTGGCTGCTTTTTGTTTTTCCGGCCTGGTAATTTTAGAATAGTCTCATAGCAAGATCTGTCTGTGTGTGTCTGTATGTGTGTGTGTGTATATATATATATATATATATATATATATATATATATGTATGAGGTCTGTCTGAAAAGTAACAGGACTGGGTGTGCTGTGTGAGCTATGGGTGAAAGAGGGACGACAAGCAGATTGTGTTATCATCTGACATGATATCTTGGGAGCATATAACTGTAATCTTAGCTTTCTGCAACCACTGCATAGTTTTTCCCATGCTTTTGTTTGCACCACCTCTTTTTCAGGTCATTCAGCTATGAGCACTGAGGAACAAATGATGAACACTGAGCAATGAAAATTATGGTCCATGTGGAGAAAATTCCATCACAAGCACTTGAAATGCTTAAGTAAGTGTATAGAGATAACACCATGTCACACAAACGTGTTTTTGAGTGGTAGAAGAGGTTCAAAAGGTGTGCGAGGAGGTGGAAGATGACTCCAGGAGCAGGAGGCATTCAATGAACAGGACTGAGGTCAATGTCGAGTGGTCAATCAGCAAGTCTACAAAGAGATCTTATGGCACTTGCTTTGCTCAGTGAGTAAGAAGATATGAGAGTTGTGGCAGGACAAATCGTGGCTACTTCACCACAACAATGCAACTGCTCACAACGCCCTGAGCATCCAGCAGTTACTGGTCGAGAACACCACCATACTGGAACAACCTCCCTATTCACCTGATATTGCTCTGTGTGACTTTTCCTTTTCCACAAGCTCAAGAGAATCATCAAGAAGTCATGAAGGCCATCAAGAGGGCCGTAATGATGGAGCTGAGGGGCATCCCAGATGAATCCTTCCAGCAGTGCTTAGAAGCATGGCAGATAAGGATGGAAAAGTGCATCAGACTCAAGGGAGATTACTTTGAAGGGGAAACCATGAAGATTGTTGTTTGAAATTGAAATAAATTGTTTGACACCAGTCCTAGTATGGAAACCAGATGTTAAACAATGATGGTGATTATATACATATATATATTCATTAGAGCAAAAAGAATATCCTAAAAACCAGTATATATAAAGCTGATTTGATGAAGCAAGTGAGCTAACGTACAGTATAAACATTTGATCACTATAAACAAATCATCTATGCAGGTTGTTCAACAAGAAAATACAAAGCTTTATCCATTGTCTATCATACATATATATATATGTGTGTGTGTGTGTGTGTGTGTGTGTAGAGTCTGACCACCTCTCATACTTACACCTTAGATCCATTATGGCTTTTTAAACCAGACAATGTATTGAAAAGACACCCACTTAGATTGCATATCTGATTTGGACCAATAAGAGCTGCAACATATATATATATATATATATATATATATATATATGGCGCCATGTAAAAAGCCCCCAGTACACTCTGGAAAGTGATTGTCGTTAGGGAGGGCATCCAGACACAGAAACCAAGCCAAATCAAACTGGAACTTGTTGCAGTTCCCCTGCTTGTCAGCTCAGATCAAACTGGCCAGTCCATGCCAGCATGGAAAACAGACATTTGATGATAATGATGATATATACCTCCTCCAACTCTCTCTCATATATGATAAACAAAGGTAAGGGGCCAGTATGAAAGGGTGTTAAGGATGAAATAAGGCAGTCATAAGAGGTGTCTCAGGGGAAAGAGAGAGGTAACAGGTGGCACAGAAAGGGTGCTCACAAGAACTGAACACATGACAGTGATTGGATATGAAACCACTCTGAAAAATTATAATCATACGTTATGAAAAAATTTTTTAAGAAATTACCTGTGATATTTTTAATAATGGCAGAGCTGTTCGTGAGAAAGATCGATAAATTATGGGGCCATTTTTCCTCATAATGGTGGATCCCAGCACAGAAGCCATTGAAGATAAGCTGCTAAAAGAAACAGTAAAACAGTCAAAGTAAAAAATATTAACAATTTATTTCAACAAGAGGAATAAATTTAGAGCAATAGTGAACATAGGTGCAGGCATGGCTGTGTGGTAAGAGGTTCGCTTCCCAACCACATGGTTCCACATTCAGTCCTAGTGTGGAACCTTGGGCAAGTGTCTTCTACTATAGCCTCAGGCTGACCAAAGCTTTGTGAGTGGATTTGGTAGATGGAAATTAAAAGAAACAAATCGTATTTATATGTCTATATCCATGTGTATGTGTTTGTTCCCTGCCACCATTTGACAACCAGTGATGTGTATACAACCCTGTAACTTAGCAAAAGGGAACAAGAGAATAACTACCAGGCTTAAAAAAGAAAATAAGTACTGGAGACAATTAGTTCCACTAAAATTCTTCAAGGTGGTACCCCAGTATAGCCACAGTTTAATGGCTGAAACAAATTAGTGTAAAAGTAGTTGAGCATTCCACAGATACATCATCATCATTTAACATCCATTTTCCATGTTGACTCAAGTTGGAGATGGTTGAACAGGATCAGGTAAGGCAACATCAAATTGCAATGTCAGCTTTGGCATATTTCCAATGGCAGGATTCCCTTCCTAATGTCAACCACTTTACAGAATGTACTGGGCCCTTTTTTGTGCACTAGCAGGCGAAGAAAAAGTCGGGGGAAAGTAAAAGAAAGCAAAAAAAAAAACCTCGACTAAATGGTACAGGTGGGGGGGGGGGTTAAAAGAAGAAGAGATGATGGTTCTATATCAAGTGTTGAGAAGCTGGACTGGAATGGAAGAACAAGCCCAAATGCCTTTGGGCAAGTGTCATTTATTACAACCCCTGGTAAATCAAAACATTGAGTGGATTTGGTAAATGGAAACTGAAAGAAGACCAGATATACAAGGCTATTCTGCATTATATAAAGAAAAACAAAAGTGAAGGCAGGATGCTGGAGCATCCCAGAGAGCAGGCCTGTTGCCAGACTTTGGTGCCTGGGGGTGCTTCAGAATATTCTGGGTGGGTACTAATTTGAAATAATGGTAAAGTGTATCACTGTAAATCTGAGAGTGCACCACTGAATAGTGAGGGGGCAGTGCCGTCCAGTGCACTCCCTTAGAAACAAGGCTTTGAATCCATCTGACAGACAACCATAATTTCCACCCACTCACTTTTTCACTCACAAAGCTTGGATCAACCAGGGGCAATGTTAAAAAATCAGTTACCAAGGATGGTATGCAGTTGGATCAAAATCAGTTATTCATGAGTGTGAAGTGAGCTTGTTAACCCTACAACCGTTCTGTGTTTATCATATATAGAGAAAAACATATTTCATCCTTCAACTATGACCAGATCACTGATAATTCCACTTATCTTTTAACACTTACAAGGAAAATATCCTTCTAATTTAAATTCAAAAATAATTTTGTAGATTAGGCATAATTGTTTCGGCAACAATTAAAGTGATAAAACCTACTTTAAGTTGTAGCAATATGAAAATATTGTTTAATTTCAATGGAATGAATTCCCCAGTAGGATAAGATCTTACTTTGATTTGTAGTTTAGATGCTAATGGGGATGGAGTTAGTGAATAAAGAAGACATAGATTGTAGGCTTAATCCACCATCTGGGTCAAAATTCTACCTAAACCCCGGAACCGAATTCGTTTCATGATTAGGACCCAAGTTTCAACCATACTTCTTTCAATCTGTCTTGGAGCCCTAAAAAAGTTACGGGTGCTATACCCTTCCTGTAACAAAGCCATTAAAAAAAAATCTTAATTTCACTTTACTTTCGCAATTGAAGGGAGACAACAACGTCTTCATTTATTTGCTATTTTCCAAACAACTGGCAAAGTCAGAATTGCGTTTTAAAATTATTCATATGCAAACTGAGTTGGAAAATGTTTTGTTTATTGACTTTCTGCCTGATAAGTTTGAATTTCAATACCACAACCGAAGTTTTTCCAATATGACATGAAAGCAGACAACAAATTTAATTATATAACTTAATTTTAATAAATCGGCCGCGCATTACAGATTGTGACCTAATATAACTTACTGAAAATAAACTAAAAACATTGGAAAACAAACACAATTTTGAAATATGCCCAACAAATATATTTTTGTAGGATACAAAGTTCCTTTTTTTTTTAATGAAAGACAATGTTGTTGACTGAATTAACTGCTAATACATATGTACCCGGCTCTGTACGTCCCTCTAATGTCCATATCCTTAATGTCAACTTAGCTTTTCATCCAGACCAGTTCGATAGAATAAAGTGCCAGTCAAGAACCGGGATAGATGGTTTCAACAAATCCTCTACCCTTTTATCAAAATTGGCAATAATTACCTGCAAATCCAAACAAAACGATGCGTGTGGATATATATATATATATATTTATATATATCCACATGTATATATACATAGAGACATGCATGCAAACATACAAAATCCAGAAGAACAAGCAGTTAGTAGTCAACAGGTATAAGGTTATATACCAACAAGGGAATGTTTCCTTCTTCCTCAAGACCAAAATTTTCAATTCTTCTAAATACCCATTATAGAGGTAAATAATTCAAAAAGCCTATTTCATCACGTCATAAGCGCCAATTAAAAAAAAAAAAAAAGATAATGCGATGTAAAAACGAAGAAGTGCTAAATATTCTTATTGACCCAAAAGGAATAAAATACAATATCGAAGTTTGAATTGAAAAACATTAAAAGCATCGAACTCGACACCCGTCGACTAAGGAACCGACCGAGAGACCCTTTCTGTTAAGTTACTTGATAACAAATCTATTTCAAATTGCTTCTACTGTCTTAAGAAAATGGAAAGAGATATAATGTGGTATTAGATACATTGTCTAAGAAGAGGAACAAAACAGTCACAGCTGAGAAACTTTTGATTAGACATGTAGTATAAAACATGGCCTATACTTAAAACAACAACCTCAGCACCGTTTTGAATTTAATTTGAGAAAGAATATACATCATCAGAAATGATACAATACATTCAAGATAGAAAACAATCTGAAAATCGACTTACAATACAATAATGAATCGACAACAGCTTGACTAGTTATAACATGTGTCGAGTTGATTTCGGTAGAGGTGCCCGGAACGATCGGGGAAGGTGAAGGTCAGCAGAGAAAAGTGAAAACAGGCGAAAATGTGAGCAGCAGGGAAATAAAAACCGTTGACAACGATCTTCTTAAGAGACGAAATTTTAAAATAAACGATAAGCAATGAATATTTCATGCGACATACACATTCTCAATACACAATAACTGATACACGTTATAGAAAATCGCAGGTAAACAAAAGCAAAAAAAGATCAAAAACTAACTTACTGAGCGACTGGAGACATAGGTGGCTTCTGTTGAAAGGATTCGCTCGATCTCTCGCAAATCAAAAGACAGTCTGAATCAGAGCGCATGCGCACAATCCTCTTCTCTTGTGTTACGCGTATTTACTGGTGTTAGACCAGGCAACTTTTTTCTTAAACAATTTAGTAAGAAAATTAATTTTTAAATCTAATGTATAAAGGCGTGACTATGTGGTAAGAAGCTTGCTTCCCAACAAC
>NC_068997.1:38576435-38585720 GCF_001194135.2 Octopus bimaculoides
TTATCCAGTAGATTGTTTATTTAGTTAGTTAAGTTGTGAGCTTTCAGTTTTATAATTTTTTTAAAATGATAATGCCGTGGTGAGGGACAAAGTAATATTTACTGCATTTTTTGACTTTGAAAAAAATTAGATTTTTACAAATGTTCACTACCATACAAAACTGTATCAGCTAAGCAAATGACCTTCTCTAAATGCATTATAACATATTCAAAACACTTTCAGAGAATTATCTCTGTTCTCTAGGCGGGGCAAAATGAGTAAGACAAGATAAACTTAATCTGTTTCTTCAGTTTTTTGAAATTACATTTGAAATCAGACTCATACACATCGACATCCATTTTCATACATTAGAAAGATGAGAAATGCAGCAGAAGTTTGAAATATCTTGGACATCTGAAAGAAGATCAGGGAAATGGCACATGATATGAAATTAATGAAACTCAACTAAATCTAAAAACATAAAATATCCTTTGTAGCTTCTTCCCGATCTGCTGTAGCAGCTCTGTCCCTAATATATCTATGCACCATACCATTAAAGAAGTGAAATTATTGAAATTAGTCATTACTCATTTCGCCCCACTTTAAAGTTTTTCTTTTTTTAATTAAAAATTATCACATTGGATATTAGTGTGGGAAATATTGACTTGGACTCCAACAGAGCAAAGAATTTCGATTGTTAAACACCAAAAATTATCCAGATATTTTATTAGCAACCTTAATTACAATCAGGTTAATATTGAGAAAAATGTTCTTGGAAAAAAGTACTTGTCACCTGTTTTAAACTCTCTCAACTTCAACAACATCAACTATGCTGAGTAATTTTTACTCTCAAAGAAGATGCAGCAGTACAAAACAATGATGCAACACTTGCAATGTAATAGTTTCAAACAGGTAGGGAGAAAATAACAAGAAATCAGAAATTATTCATTTACCCCACATCCCCTTCACCTATACATTTGAAGTCTTTTTACGCTTTTACTCCTCTCAATAAAGAAGCGATGAAAACATAGCTTTGCCAACATGTAGTAAGCAATTGTGTAAAGTCACTGCTGATTTGTCAAAAGTACGCTGCAGGTTTTTAGATGTGACATTATAGTAAAATATCCTATGTCAGCAAGCTATTTATAAACAAAAAAGCATAATATAGTCATTGCATTTAAAGCAATTCATATTGCCAATTTTTTAATTAAAATATGTAGTGAAAATTTAAAGATAACTTCATAATATATTTATTAGATTTTTACAAAATACAGAACTGCAAAACTGTTTCCAAAGTGAAATTGCATAGTACCAAATGGATAAATAATACTGTAAAGAACATGCTTGCTCCACACTTTGATAATTTGAATTCTAATGTAGGAAATAGAAAATTAATCTTTCATTAGATGAATTCAATTATATCAGTTAACATAACTGAGAATGCTTAAAATATACATTTATAGCAATAACAAAAACATATTTCAAAAAATGTAGGGCAAATAGAATTGTAGATGTTTTGAAATACAATTAAGGGTAAAAGAAGTTAGAATTAAACATTTATTGGATATCTGAAGTGGCAATACTAATGTCACAATAAGAGTTAACAATGTTGCCTGTCAGAGATTAAGAGAAATTCCATCATTATTTCTGTTAAGAGTGCCATAATAAAAAAAACAGAAAACAGATACTTCAAGCTGAACCGACCAGCAGGAGACCTTGAGGGTAGACCAAGAACAAGATAGTTGGATAATATCCATAGTCTCATTTGGTCATTCTTGAGAACCCATTTGGAAAGTATAATGATGGCTGCTTCTGATATGACCCTGTGTTGTCTCTCTTCTCATTTATTGAATGAAATGCTTTCTTTCAGCAGAAACCAACAATAATCAACTATCATATTTTAATTAAAGTTCTGCTAATATATGCTTTTGGAAATATACTGGAAAGGCTCATTAGGTACAGGCGTGGCTGTGTGGTATGAAGCTTACTTCCTAACCACACGGTTCCAGGTTCAGTCCCACAGCATAGCACCTTGGGCAAGTGTCTACTATAGCCACAAGCTAACCAAAGCCCTGTGACTGGATTTGGTAGACAGAAACTGAAAGAAGCCTATCATATATAGACACACACGCACACACACAAGGTGGTGTTAAAAAGTTCTTGGCTTTGGGTAAAAGAAAATACTGGAGGATCAGTTAATTATGATTTTATCCAACATTTTCTCTTCTCAGATTCACACACTTATTGTATTTGTCCTTCAGTTTTCTAAACCATGTAAAAGAACTCAAAAGGTTGGGCCTCCAACCAGGCCTTTTGTGATACTCTTAAGGCCAGGAACCTTTCAGTACCCGATCGTATGTGTGTGTGTGTGTCTTTATGTCAGTGATTGTTCCCCATCACCACTTGGCAACTGATGTTGGTTTGTTTACATCTTTGTAACTTAGCAATTTGGCAAAAAAGAAATCAATAAAATAAGTTCCAGGCTTAAAAAAAAACATGAGTACTGGGGTTGATTCAAGGTGGTGCCCCAGCATGGCTACAGTTTAATGACTGAAACAGATAAAAGATGCTCATGTCTTATAGCTTAGGGGTGGCAGGGAAGAAGACAAGGTGAGAATGTAAAAAATGGATTTTAAGAGACATCCTATATCTCATTCTTTCATAACATTTCAGTTTGTTGTGTATCAGTTCATAGTATACATCCCTTGGATTTCCAAAAGTATATTAACATCTTCATCATTCTCTTAGTTCTGTTTCATTGTATCTAGTAATGGGGGAATAATGAATTACAGATGATATTATGAATCTGTTTTTTAGCAAAAACACCAGGTGTTAATTTAGCATCTGCCAGCATTCCAGTAAATGTGTCTCCTAAACACTGAAAACTACTATTTGAATAAGCCATAACATTCACAGAATTTGTCACAAGGTCAAATTTAATGTGAAGTGGTGGAAGATATATTTTCTGAAGTTCAACCAGTGTTGATTGTGGCTCATTATATTTACCAACAACATCTCCTGTTTTAGATTACCAATCATATTCTATAGATATATTCTATATACTATAGATATTAAAAAAGTGTATATATCATGAGTAGCCCAATTGTAAACCAAGAAGCTATGATATAACTTTAAGGTGGTCGCAAATAATCCATGTGTGGCCCTTGTATTTCATAAGATTTAGCAGTAGATCCATAGATTCATATGTCACATTAAGGTTAGTGGCTTGTTCAGTTAGGCAACTTTATGATTCTCTGTACATATGTTAATGAAAAGTTTCCATGCTTTGAGATTATAGTCACAGCCACTCTTTTGCATCAGACCATTGGTAACACTGTAGAAACAAACTCTTTTAACCTGTAAATTAAATAATGATTTCATATAATAACAGCAGAAATAGAAAAAAGAATAACAGTTTTGCTGAAGAAGATTCCAGTCTTGAAGTCTAGAACCAAGCAACTTCACCTTTTTTTTTAATTCCAAACTGCACACCAAATTGTTTAGTTCTGTTTGACTTAGCTGATGTAGAGAAACCATCTGTGTCTGGAACATATGGGTTGGCTTTCTTATTCCTTATCACTGAGTATTCAGAACTGTTGTCTATGATCCTTTTTGGTGGAACTGTCAGTGAGACTGCTTCTTAAAATGGTTCCTGTTTTAAGGCTTTGGATTGTTGATTTCTTTTTGTAAAATAAGTCATCCTTGTACAAATATAAGTTATTGCAGAAATTTGTAGGATCACCCCAAATCATTGAACAACACATAGTAATGTATACCACAAATAAATGATATCCAGTCCTGCTTATAGTCACCTACCTTACAAGCAAAATAGTACTTTTAGGCAGGTTTCATCCTTGATGATGTTGCATTGTTGTTGCCCGGGTGTACATAATCCACATATATAGCAAAAGTTGCCTGGGGATTGACGCAATCATGTTTATTTGTTGTCACACGAGATCTACAAAGTTATTAGGATATGTCACTTGATATGTCCAACCTCTCACATAAAAAATAAAAAGAAGCAAGTTTATATATTGGCCTAAATGTACACTAAATAAGTAGAATTCGAATTCACAAAATCTAGAAGTGATAGAAAAAACCTGAAAAGAAAATTGAAATAAGCACAGAAAAATTACCCAGAACCACCCATTTGTGTTCCTGTGACAAAACCTTCATTACCTAGTGTTACTGTTTGCTTGAAGCAACAAAATAATACTGGCACAATGGATATGTATATCTAACTTAAATACAAAATAGAAGTGCTGGAAATACTGAGAAATTTAGATTTCTGAAGATGTTGTTCAGATAAATTGCTTTTAAATTTGAGCACAAGGCTATCAAGCCCAGAGGAGGGAGAAAGTCAATTCATCAACCCCAGTACTCAACTGGCACCTATTTTATTGACCCTGAAAGGATAAAAGGCTAAATCAACCTCAGGAGAATTTGAACTGAAAACGTAAAGATGAACAAAATGCCACTAAGCATTTTGCCTGGAAAGCTAATGATTCTGCCAGCTCGCCACTTTGTCGACTTAGGTATGTTAACAAATGTTTAATTTCTATACTTCTTTTCAAATAAAGTGAGTAACTATCAATATGTACTCTTCATTTGGCAACATTGTTGTTGGACAGCAGCTACAAGTAGTAAGGGTACCTTCTTTTATTTGCTTATCAAAATGAAACTAGGTGACTATCAACTTAGAAAGATGCCAGACAGACTGACTTGGCATTACTAATAAGTAATTGCATTGTTGGAATAAGTCATGAATAAGTCACTGTTGCAATAAATTCCTAAAGTAATATGACTTTAATTTATTTATGCTAGCACTATAGCAAGACGTATTTCATCAAATAGATTTCTTAACATTTTACTTATAACATTTAGATACGAAGAAACAGGAAAGGAGAGAAATAAGAAAGGAAAAGAAAGAAAAGGAAGAAAGGTGGTGGGAGTAAAGCAACATGATGGAGGTGACAGGGCGGTGGGCCACATATTCTAGAACAAATGGCATACTCAGCAGCGCCACGTGATAATGATTGTTATGGTGTTGCTACAAAGAATGGCCAGCAACACTCACTGCAGAAGTCCATTTCTCCTAAAGACCACTGTTACACCCAATTTTACAGAGGAAATCAGTAGTACAGGTTCCTAGAACACCTGTTGTCTCAACAATGACTGGCACAAACTGATAATGGCTGGCCAGGACCCTGTATTTATTGATTTTTCCCTCATAAGATCTCATTTTCTTTCAAGGATATGGCTACCTCACTATACAACATTATCATACTTCATGTCAGAAACCTTAGATTAATTAGTGGTTTAGATTAATTCATAGTATTTCATTTGGAAAGTCACTGTTCTAAGTTAAAATCCTGACATCACCAACTTAGATTTTCAATACCTTTGAGTAATAAAATATTTCAATCACTCAATTGACTCTTTCCCTTGCAAAATCCTGTTTTATCGGAGCAAACATGGCTGTGTGGTAAGAAGTTTTGTTCACAACCATATGGTTTGGGGATTAGTCCCACTGCCTGACATCTTGGGTGAGTGTCTTCTACTATAGCCTCAGGGTAACCAAAGCCTTGTGAGTGGATTTGATAGACAGAAACTGTAAGAAGCCCATCATCATCATCATCATCATCATCATCACCATCATCATCATCATCACCATCATCATCATCATCACCATCATCATCATCACCATCATCATCATCATCACCATCATCATTTAACATCCGTCTTCCATGCAGGCATGGGTGGGACAGTTTGACAGTAGCTAGCCAAGCAGAAGTCTGCACCAGACTTCTGTGACTGTTTTGGCAGGATTTTTACAGCTGGATGCCCTTCTTAACACCAACCACCTAGTAGAGTAGACTTAGTGCTTTTTACGTGGCACGAGCACAGTTGAAGTCAATTTTGACAAGATTTTTACAACTGGATGCCCTTCTAAAAGCCAGCCAGTTTACAGTGTGGACTGGATGCTTTTTAAGTGGCATCTGTACTGACAGAGTCACCAAGTAACCTGCAAGACAAAAATCTTTTGAGAGGAGAGGGGCATTGAAGAAGGTGATCTTGTTGTGTCAGATGATGAAAGGTTATAGTGAGACAGAGACAGAAACAGGTGTCTTGCTGTAGAGGAGGTACAAGGTTACCTGACCAGAGAGAGAGGGGGGGAGATACATACACACACATGTGTGTGCGTGTGTGTGTCATTGTGTCTATGTTTGTCCCCCACCACCAACAGGTGTTGGTGTGTTTACATCCCTGTAACTTAGTGATTCAACAAAAGAGACTGATAAGAATAAGTACCATGCTTTAAAAAAAAGTGAGCACTTGGATCAGTCTGTCTGACTAAAATTCTTCAAGGCAGTGCCCCAGCATGGTCGCAGTCTGATGACTGAAGTAAGAGATATTTAATAGATACGACTCATTTTTCCATCACCCACATTTCTACCACTCTCTCTTCTATCAATTCTATCATTCAATGATACAAGACCTGCCTAGTTTTTATTTCCTCTACCACCACTCTCATCACACAACCGTTCCATTCCATCTTGACATCTATGTATAGAAAACAATATTGGACCAGTTGTGCCCAGTACAATATTGGACAGTGCCCAAAACAATATTGGACCAGTTGTACCACCTCACCTCTCCTCTTATACCACCTCACCTCTCCTCTTATACTACCTGCTACCACCCTATTTCCCTTTGTGTTCCATCACACTCTTGCTTCTCATACTCATCCTGAATATTAGCCATTGCCCTCTTTTGGATCATAATCCCTTCTGTGATCACATTCTTCTTTTGGTCATATTGTCTTGAATATACATATTATATATATATTTTCATGTCTTGAATATACATACATATATTTATGTACATATCACTCAACCCCTACTACACATCCTCCTTATCACTTACCACTATCATTCAGCTATCTATTTTTCATGCCTCTCACTCTGTATAGAGGTTGGGGAGCAAGCATAATGGTGGAATCATAAGATCTCATTTTGTTTCAAGGACATGGCTAACTCACTAGTGGTAGCACTATGAATAATACACTCAGCACACTCTGTAAGGTGAAAGGTTGTGCGGACCTCTTAGCACTGTCAAGACAAAATATCTCAATAGTTCTGATGCTATGTAAAAGCATCCACTACACTCTGTAAATTGGTTAACGTTAGAAAGATCATTAGCCATAGAAACCAAGCCTAAAATAGAACACATGATGTAAGCACCATATATCCTGATACAAAGATATCTACCACATTATTCATATGCACTGGCATATTTTGCATCTATCTTGCTTGATTGCTTGTTTTATGCCCTTGCTTGATGGGACTGGGGTTATCCTAGGTTAGTGGTCCCAGAGACCTTATCATCCATAGAGCAAACGAAATCCACTAGTGCACTTCAACACTGGTCCTGTGCCAGCACCTCTACATCCTCCAAGGTGACGTCAAGCCTCTGGAGATCTTCCTCAATCACATCCAAGCATCTGGTGCACAGCCTACCACGAGTCCTTTATTTGGTATCTATTTTGCACTTAAAACCATTAATCTACACCCCAATTTCATCTATATACTTCTTCCTCGTGTTTTAGCAAATATCCTAAATACATATACACCCACTTAAGCACTTACATGTATTCTGTTGTTCTTCAATCCAAGACCATCACTCAAAACCTATGCGTGCACACAGTTATTCTTATCTTCCCCACTTACACCTATGTCCAAATACTGGCATCTGCCAATTCTTACACCCACAATTATGTGTACCTGTACATATATACATCTATGTATGTCTTATAGGAAGGTATGAATCTCCATATACTTACCCCATGTAATCAAAAAGGAATGGCTTCAACAATGTTCTAGCCCTTTCCTGAATTATTTAAACAACTATATGGCAAACTCAAACAATGTATACATTGTTCTATCCCTAATATATACATTCTTGCAGACAAAACAAAAATAGATGTGAAACAAAGATCTCCGTGCACAGAAGTCTTTATACAATGACATAAACACTGAGTCAAAGTTGTTCATTTCTCCTCAAAATAGATCGTACGGACCCTTTCAGCATGCTCCCTATATCACGTCAAATGTCCACGAGTCCAACTTTCTTTCTTTTATATACGTTGGATATACAGACTTCACGAAGCAGGGATAGACACAACTGTCTTCAAATGACACACTTCAAATTGCTCCACTAAACATGATACTCCAATGAATACAAACTCTCAACGATCTCTACGACTTTCTACGACTTTCACAAACTTTCAGCATCTCATACGACTTCCCCCATTTCAACCAATACGCTACTCTTTATAAGATCCTTTGGCTCTCTCCATATCATAGGTATGAGCAGATGATGTGCAGGGCCCAACTCTTATCTTGATCCCCGAGAGAGCAGCCAAAGTATAACTGGTAGATCTTCTTGATTTCACTTGTGATAGCACGTTGCTGAGCTTTGGTGGTAAATGAACCACAGGCATGACAAAATATATCAGGACTGTTCTTGCGATGCCTTGAAATTCTGATTAGAATTTGATGATGGTAATGACTTGGCACCTTAAATGGAAAATAAAATGTATGAAAAGAAAAGATTATGAAAACATAAAATTACAAAATGAATATAAATAGTTATAAAACAGAAGTCAGAATTTACCTGTATAAGGCGTTTACGTGTAGCGATACTGCTGATGGGAGTTATATACCTCTCTTATTTCATCAGAAAAACTGTGCTGGATAGAAGGAAACCGATTATATTTTTTAAATCTGCAGACAAACTACATATAAAGCACCATATAATATCCTTGATGAAAATTGGCTGTTGACCAGTGTTATTAATTTTTATGTACACAAACTTTCTCTTGTGAGCCTCGCCTAGACTTTCTGTTGAGAAAACCTTTCCAGAAACGTTTTTTCGTTCGTACTTTCTTTTATTCTGCAATGTGAGCTTTTATGTCCGATTTTTTTACAGTTAAAACATTTAAAATTTTTAAACGGACAATTATTTTATAAAATGTAGACCTCTGCACCCATAGCATGGATTTGGTCTTGATCTTCGTTTTTCTTTTTCCTTATCCGTTACAGATCGACACACATGTATGTGAGTGTAATCCTTTTCTTCAATTTTATTTGTATCATGTTGTAGATTAATAATTCTCTGACACTCCTCTGCCACTGCCTGCAGAGTCCTGTTCTAATTTTGTCAATATCCAGCCACGTATCTCTGCATCTTTGCTTGCAGTTAAACCTTGAAGAAAAATTAGACATTTGAACATGTCCGGGATTA
>NC_068997.1:38586481-38587906 GCF_001194135.2 Octopus bimaculoides
CTAACCCTAGGGTTAGGGTTAAAGCAAATTTAAGATGAAAAAAGCAAATAAAACGAAGGTATGGAGATTAAATACGCTTTACATCGCTTAATCAGCCAAAAGAGTAAATATAAACAACTGAATACTTGTCAGTGATTGGTTGAAATTATCGAAATAAGACAATTTTTTACATGAAATAAATTCGAATACAAAAATATTTTTCTGTTCTATAACACAAAATAGATAAGTATACGAAGTTTGAAAGTCTTTCCGTACCAAAAACATTACGTAAAACATTAATGAAAAATGTGGCCCCCGTTTTAAAATAGATCCGTATTTTGGGACTTCAACATTAATTCCAGTGGCTGTTGACTTTGTTGTTGTTGTTGTTGTTGTTACTGCTGCTGCTGTTGTTGTAATTGCTGCTGTAACTGTTGTTGCTGTTGCAACTGCACCACTGAGGCTAATAAGTCTTCCATGTCAAGTAATTTTTCTTTGATTTTGCATCAAAAGAAAATATTAACGTCCGATGTAAGCTTCGAATAAACTCGTTGCCACTTTTATATCCTTCTACACGCTGGATATACAGATTTCACGAGGTGAGGATAGATACAACTGTCTTCACACGACGTACTTCAAACTACTCCACTAAACACGATACTCCACTAAATACAAACTCTCAACGACTTACTATGACTTCCACGAACTCTCAGCAACTCCTATGATTTCCCCATCTCAACCAATACGCTACTCTTTATAAGAGTTCAGCTAGTCCATTCTTCCAATCCCACAGGGGTGTCAATGACTCTCGCCACATCACTTTCCAGTCCTAAATGCAGGTTGATCAGCTACTCAAAGAGAAAAATAGGCGCATTCTCTATGTTAGTAAGTGTATTCTCGATGCTATCGATTTTCATATCAAAAGGGCTACAGGCTTGATTCTGTGGGTTGCGTCGCCACTGTAATTCACTTGTTCCACTGCATCGAAAATAAAGCAGCCAACATTCCATCCAGTTTGATACTATATATTTCTACCCTTTAATACTGAAATCATTTCCTCTTGAACACTCTAGACTTCAGTAGATAATTGACTGCAGTATCATAATAATTCTGAATACTAAGAGATCACTTCTGTTTCACGATGATTCGCATGGGGGTAAAAGGTAAAAAGAAAGGCAGCCCATAGGTCGACATTTCCTTGAGGAGCTAGCTAGCTCTGAGTTATCTGGCATGTCTTAAAAAATGCACACCCACTTCACATCACAGTTCAACTATATAAAGGGATGATGGCTTGGTAATCTCTTGTCATATGAACGCCTATGTTATGAATAAATTCAGGAAGAATTTTATAAATAGCTACAAAATATTCGATCCAATTATAACTGTTACCACCAACTCAACAAAGGTCGACTTTCTGGTCCTAAACCTCAAACGAAGAAGCACTAC
>NC_068997.1:38587916-38590738 GCF_001194135.2 Octopus bimaculoides
CACACACACACACAAACAAACAAACTGCTTATATCCATAGCAACTTCAACCATCACAGCTGTAATTAGAAACCTAGTCACGCATATTAATAGAAGTATCTCCGATATATCGGCGGACAGAGATCTTCAACAGGGCCGCATCTTCTTTTAAGGAGTGGTTTTACTTGTAAGTTAGTGCATATATTTCGTTTAATCCTTCGTTCAATTTAGATGTTTCCACTAATGTAGATAGAAGCTTCATGACACTAATTAAATAACATTACCGGGGAGCACATAGATATCATTATCGTAAGTTCTTTAATGTCCATAACGTTAAAGTTAGATACTCATTCTTTGATAATATCGCTTCCAACATCAGACTTTACAGCTGAAACAAACACGTAACATCATAGTTTCCACATATAGCTACTGAAACTCTGCTAACTGTCCACTGAGAGGACCTTGCCCTCATACCATCCGATGGCATCACGAGTCACAACATGGGCATAATATCCAATAATTTCAAAGGAAAAAAATACATACACTTTCAAATTCAGGGAAAGAGAAACTCCAACTCCCTCTCCCGTTTCATCTGGAAACTTCAAAATCAAGGAAACGACTTCTCCAACATCATCATCCTAACTCACTAAGTTCATAATTTTCAAGTTTATCACCGCAAGAAACTGGATATATTGAAACAACCCGCTGTAACAATTAACTGGAAAATAGATCTATCCTTTGTTGTCACCAAATATACGCCGTATTAATGAACTTCAAACGACTGGCCAATAATTATTCATGAAGACCACCTTAACTTTAGCTGGCCCACACATCGTTGTTTGACCATAGTGAGATTATTTTCTCTTCCGCATTCTAACATAGTGGCCCACTATCAGCCGGTTATTGTATCATGCAGCCTTTCTGAATACAGAAATTGACTTGTGACCTAACACCACATGATAGATAGCATTGCTAAAATGTCAAATACCAGAGACCACCGACTGCCTGATATCAACATCTTTTGTGGTCTACCACTTGAAATATGTAAAAAAATGAATTGTTGTCACAATTTAGAGTATCTACGAGATATAAGTTGAACACTGGAAGCCCAACTCTTCTCTTAAATATTTAGGTTTTCATTAAAAAAAGTAGAAGTCACTCTTCACTCTCACTCCATACATCTCAACATATGGCTACGTACTACGCTAACAGTGAGTAAATCTGTTATTAAATAATTGTAACTTCAACTAGATGTTTTGAGTACTACTTTCTTTCGTCTGATCACCTACTCGCATACATACATACATACATACATACATACATACATACATACATACATACATACATACACACACACACACATACATACATACATACATACACACATACATACATACATACATACATACATACACACACACATACATACATACATACATACATACGAGGTGGTATCAAAAGGTTTCGGACTAGTTATTATTTATATATATATCATTCTTTGTCTGTCTGTTCCCTATGCATTCTCAAACGGCTCGACCAAATCAAATCAAATTTTACAAGGTAATGGTATCAGACTCCGTGAGTGTCAACATGCAATTTTTTTTCATTTGGATTAAAACAATATAACATTGGCACTGGTTCGGTATTAGGCATGCTGCAGCACGTCAGACGGAGTCTCAATACAGAAGGGAGATGAGACTTTCTCAAGATCAGCAAATGTATGCTACAGCACGTCAGACGGAGTCTTAAGACAGAAACGAGATGAAGCTTTCTCAACATCAGCAAATGCATGCGGCAGCACATCAAATGGTCTCTCAAGACGGAAGCAAGATGAGACTTTCTCAAGATCAGCAAACGCATACTGCAGCACATCAAATGGAGTTTCAAAACGGAAGCGAGATGAGACTTTCCCAAGATCAGCAAAGGCATGCTGCAACACAATGTTGGATCACTAAAACAACGTTTTAATGGTTTAGCAGAGATCCAATAGAACATCTCTCAGAAACTGACTATGTACAAATTCGTTTTTCACAACTCCTGGAGTTGCTTTCTGATATGATCCATCCCATTCTTATAAAAATGATAATTTTGTCTCAAATTGTCGTTTACGCAAAGCTTTAAAATTTCCAAATGAAACTAATGGCATGTGCTGCTCAGGTGATAAGGTAAGATTGCCAGCACTACCAGCTCCTCCTCAACCTCTTATGGATCTTCTGGAAAGCACTTCCATCCAGTCAAATGATTTTCTGAACAATATCAGACAATACATCATTTGGTGCATCTAAGGAGATAACTGAACATTGATTTACACCGACGTTCAAATTTTAAGGGCAAGTCTCTCACCTCATTGGTTCTCTGCTACCCACAACTGAACAACCACAGTTCCTCCAAATTTACTTTATGAGTGAAGTAAGACAACAAACCCGAAGGAGGTGTCAAAACTTCAGACGATGGGACGTATTAGACACAGCGCTGACTGCCGCAAAGGAGAGTATATCCACTAACAGCTTTTTGGTGCATTCAAAAATCACATACCACCACCTCCAATTGTCCTTGACAGTTTAGGGTCTGGAATACTCCAAACGGACACATGGCATGTCGCTTAGTTGAATTAGCCCATCATTTACTTTACAAATGTTTTGTCGTCAATGCTGCACTTTCCCGTGTCACCTGTTTCAACATAACTATAATATATATACAATATATATGCCATTTTAATCCCGAGCAACGCCGGGTATCTCTGCTAGTGTTTAATAAAAGAATAACTTATTTACTCAAGTTTTAACATCATCTCTTTCGAAATAGTCACTTTGCGCAACAATACACAGGTCCCAGCGTTCCTGC
>NC_068997.1:38591213-38592648 GCF_001194135.2 Octopus bimaculoides
TCTCGATTGACGGTCTGGCTCTGGGGGATGAATTCTCGATGCACAATATTACATTTCCAACGGTGACGCTTGTGGCAGGTCTTCCAAATCGCTCATCGTCTTCCAGGGACGTTCTTCCTCTTTTGAAGCGCCCGTGCCACTCGAAACATTGCGTATGACCCATTGCCTCGTCACCGTAAGCTTGCCGAAGCATGCTCAATGTCTCTGTAGCAGACTTCGCAGGTTTAACGCAAAATTTCACGTTAAGCTCTTTGTTCCAACTTCCTGTTCGTGACAACATTGCTAACTACAGCATACACGTGATCACAAAAACACAAATTTCACAACTTGCGAAGTAAACACAGCGATGTCACTCGGCACACTGCTTCATGAAGGTCACTGTTAGCTCTCACTGTGCACGCAACGTGTGCTGCCATCTGTTGGCGTGCTACAGAACTACTACGGAACTTTTTGATACCACCTCGTACATACATACATACATACATACATTTGCATATACATATAACATATAATTATATATATATATATATGTGATCTTTTATTCCTTACTTGTTTCAGTTGTCAGCTAGCGGCCATGCTGGAGCACCGCCTTGAATTTTTAGTCGAATGAATCGACCCCAGCACTTACCTGGTAAGTTATTCTATCAGTCTCTTTTTTTAAACCGCTAATTTAGGGAAATGCAAACACACCAACACCAGTTGTCAAGCAGTGGTGGTGGGAAAAACAAACATAAACAGACAAAGACAGCTGTACACACAGCTGTACACACACACACACACACACACACACATATATAGGGAGGTTATGAGCGGTAATGGTGTCAATTAGACCCAGAGGTTTCAGGTAATGCTGAGTAAGTGCTAAGAATGGACCATAGTTAAGCTCCAGGTTCGGTGATTATGCGAATAAGGGATCCAACGTAGGTCATATATCAGCGTGTGAATATAAGGATTTACTTTTCATAATGAGATTAAAAAAAAAAAATCAAGGCTGTGTATAATATAGAACATTTATAAATAGGTCTTACAGCTGTTTCCAGGATATTTATAATATCCCTTCGTTGGAGACGGTGTGAGAGGATGGTTAAGCAATAGTTAGTTCAGATAAGATAGGAAATAGAGAGTGAATGTAGGGATATTGTATTTGTAGATCCATTGTTTAGGCAGAATGGTATACATATAAGATTCCAATACCTTGTGAGTAAAATCCAATAGTCTTTAAGATTGGTCATTGCATTTGTAAATCCATTATTGAGATTCCAATACCCTTTGAGTAAAATCCAACAGTCTTTGAAATTGGTCATTCCAAATACGGAGCTTATACACAGTGTTATTGAATCAAGGGTTCTGTTTAAAGTGACCTAAAAGTAGAGAATGTATTAGTAAGGTCAAATCGAAAACAGGAAGAGAGGAGTCAAGAAAGAGAGAAGAAAAA
>NC_068997.1:38592696-38593094 GCF_001194135.2 Octopus bimaculoides
CATATACTGGAATCTTATATGTATACCATTCTGCCTAAATAATGGATCTACAGATGCAATATCCCTACATATCTCACGTCTATTTTCATTCCTCCACTTCACTCTCTATTTCATATCTTATCTTGAATAACTATTGCTTAACCATCTTTTCACACCGTCTCTGATGAAGGGATATAAAAAATATCCCGGAAACAGCCGTAAGACCTTCTATTTATAAATGTTCTAAAATCTTTCACAGCCTTGGATTTTTATCTCATTCTGAAAAAAATTTTTTATATATACACATGCTGATATATAACCTACGTTGGACTCCTCATTCGCATAATCACCGAACCTGGAGCTTAACTATAGTCTGTCCATAGCACTTACTCAGCATTACCTGACATCTTTGGGTCTTA
>NC_068997.1:38593104-38593686 GCF_001194135.2 Octopus bimaculoides
TGTCAAGACATTTTTCTTTTTCTTTTCTAAATCAGAATATGGTTAGCTGTTAGAATATTGTTATATGGAACTAAGGGAGGTGGGGTCGAGAATTTTATTGAATTGAATGGCAAATTCCATTCCTATTGAGAAAAGGATCAACTGTGTGTATATATTGTGTTAAATAGAAAGGGAGGCGGATAAAGGTCTGTTACAGTGGAGAGAGCTGGGTTTGTTAGTTCCTGTTACAGTTGAGGATGGACGGAAGCAGAGAGTATGGGGCAATCTGCGTTTAGGTGCCACTTTCGATTCTTTCCTTGATCAATTTGATTAATTTTCAAGGTGTCGCCTACTTTCTACTAGTGCAAAATTCTCGGTGAACTGGAATGATGCCCTGCCTGTGGTCAACATTGGAACTCTACTCAGCCTAGATGAATTCTGCATCTCCATTGCACTCACAGTGGGAGCTGAAATCTGTAGGGGACTGAGATGTCGCTGTAGTAGACCCCACAACTTCACAGGTCTTCACAGTTTGTCTTGCCGCCTAAATGCTGGCGGTGAGCTGGCAGAAACGTTAGCAAGCCGGGCGAAATGCTTAGCGGT
>NC_068997.1:38593786-38596150 GCF_001194135.2 Octopus bimaculoides
TGTAATTGACTTAATCCCTTTGTCTGTCTCCTCTATGTTTAGCCCGCTATGGACAATAAAGAAATTAAAATGCTGGTCGTTTCGCTCGTCACACTGAGTTATACTTAATCATTAAGCAGGCCCTAACTTGGATAAATATCCCCTCGGTTCTGGGGCCGGCGGGATTATCCAGAAGTGATGAGAAGAGACCAGATGGTCTTACCCTTTGTCCCTAGGTAAGAGGTAGGTGCCTCATCTGGACACCGCAGTCTGTGACTCTTTTGTTCCCTCCCAAATCCTGAATGCTACAGTTGATGAATGATTGTATTTGACTTAACTGTTGTTCACCATGTCTCAGCCCCATAGAATAACATCGCTTTTACGTTAGTGTTAAAAATTCTTATTTTGTTCTTTATTGAAATTACATTTGCGCTTCATACTTTTTTTAACAAGTGAAAAGCGGTCCTTGCTTTACTTATTCTCGTCTTAATATCTTCGTCGGTGCCGCCTGAGAACGTTATCTTACTACCTAAATACGTAAACTCGGCTACATCCTCTAGTTCACCGGTTTCTAGTTTAATACGTTCGCCGTTTTCTTCATTAACGCGCATAATTTTTGATTTGTCGCGGTTGACTTTCAATCCTAGTTTGGCAGCTATTGCTTCTAATTTTGATGTTTTATTTTGCATTTGGCTTTATGTTTGTGAAAGTAGCGCTATATCATCTGCAAAGTCGAGATCTTCTAGAGTTTCTGCATCCGTTCATTCAATGCCTGTTTGGCTTTCAATCGTAGTTTCCTTCATAATCCAATCTATAACTAGTAGAAATAAGGGAGAAAGTACACAGCCCTGTCGAACTCCTGTTTTTACTTCGAATTTATCCGTAGCTCCGTTTCCATGCAAGACTCGGCATGACATTTCTTGGTAAGTTGCTCTTATTTTAGATATACACTTGTCTGGTATACCGTAGTGCTGCATAATTTTCCATAAGCTTTCCTATCTACATTATCGAATGCTTTTTCGAAATCAATAAAATTAATATAAAGAGGTGCATTCCACTCTGCGCGTTGCTCTAAGATGATGCGAAGAGTGGCGATTTGATTTACACATGAACGATTCTTCCTAAATCCGGCTTGTTCTTTACGCAACAATTTGTCAACTGTTGTCCTCATCCGCTCCAAAAGTATCCTGTTAAAAACTTTTCCGGGAGTCGATAATAACATAATCCCTCTATAATTTCCGCAAACGCTTAAATCACCATTTTTTGGCAATTTTACGATGAGTCCCTCTTTCCAATCATTAGGCACATTTTCTTCCTGCCATATCTTAGAAAATAATGGATGAAACATTTATACCACTATTTCTATAGCTGATTTCATTGCTTCAGCTGGAATATTGTCTACACCTCCCGCTTTCCCATTCTTGAGGGATTGTATAGCCTTTCTTATTTCAAACTTAGACGGTGGGTCAAGGCTGATGTTAAGATCCAAATTTCTTGGCGCAATGTTGGCTATTGTGTCTGGAGGTAGTCTATTGAGCAAATCTTCAAAATGCTCCCCACATCGATTTTTTTGTTCTAGAATTGATGTTAGCATCCGGCCATCCTTCCCTTTTACTGCCTTTTCTACTCTTACTCTCTTCCCGGATAGTAATTTAGTTGTGTTGTACAGCTCTTTCATGTTCTGGTGCTGAGCTGCACTTTCTGCTGCCGTTGCTAAATTTCCGAAATATTGTCGCTTGTCTCTTCTTAATTGCTTTTTTAACTTTCTTATTTTGTTGGTTGTAATTTCCCTGACATCTATTTAACTTTACTTCTAAGCTTGCCGATAGTAATTTTTCCTTTAGCTTCTTTCTTACTTCTATGGCTGTTTGTGTCTCTTGTGATATCCATGCCTTATTCTTTTTGTTTACACACCCTACGCATTCTTCTAATAATGAAATAAAAGCATCCTTAATTTTCGACCAAGTATGTTCTATTGTGTTGCCTTGCATCCTTTTTTATTTGCATTGATTTGCATGATGATGCTTTTCTGTATTCTATTTGGGTGTCTTCGTGTTTTAGTAAATCAGCATTGTATTTTCGTTGAACCTTATATTCCTCTTTTAAAGACCTTAACTTCAGTTGTAGGTGGTGGTCGGAGGCTGCGTCAGCCCCTCTTTTTACCCTAACGTCTAACAGTGATCTCCTTAACTTGCAGCTTACACAGATGTGATCGATCTGATTTTGCCTTTTCAGATCTGGCGACATCCATGTAGCTTTGTAAAGGTCTTTGTGTGGAAATAAAGTTCCTCCAATGACCAACTGGTTATTTGCGCAAAAATCGGCAAATAACTGGCCATTTGCATTCATGCATCCTAAACCATGTTTTCCCATAATGGCTTCATA
>NC_068997.1:38596942-38597743 GCF_001194135.2 Octopus bimaculoides
ATGAGAAAGTGAGAGGAAGGGAGGGAAACCGTTTACCATTCTGTTGCCTTCACTTATGCGTTCTTTGTTTTTCCTGAAGCTAGCTTAGTTTGTCCATTATCAATCCACCTAGTTTCACACAAACCCAAAATTTCCAATTTGTAATTGTCCATTTCTTTGCTAATATTTTCACACTTTCCAGCAGTAATCATTGTTCGAACGTTCCACGCACCAAACCTCGTGTACTCCTTTGTCGAAAGCAGTATCGGCCAACTAGCTTCCCTAGGGCTTTGGCTATTCGGCGTCAAAAAACACCTTTGACTCTGGAAACATTCGGTTAGTAAAATCATACAAGATTTGTCAACTATCAGTGTTTTCGTAATCATTTTGAAAATCCAGTGCACGGGTGATTAGCCCATTCAGCTTCACCAGAAGTTGGCCAGCTTTACCTGTTTCCATCTCTCACGACGAGGACGAGGGGTTGGGCTTTGAGAGATACTGTTTTATGATATGTATATATAAGCAGATCCACGGATATTGGCTAACAAACAAAAATTGGAAATTGGAGATCGTTTATTTGGTCAAATATCCATAGAGTATATATAACGACAAATATTTTTTTTAATGGAATGAACAATTCAAAATGTGTTATTGAGAAAACCTTGAATTACACATGAAAATTAAGCAGAAATGTTTGTATAATGATATAAGATTGATTATATTAAATTGTGACGAAACAATTGTAAATTGAAGTAGTAAAATGATTTGACTGCTCCATTTTTTAATATTTGTCATTATACATACATACATACATACATACAT
>NC_068997.1:38598201-38602187 GCF_001194135.2 Octopus bimaculoides
TACGTCCACGTGTCGTAAAACTTCCTACCCCCGCCCCTGGGCTAAATATTTTATTCAGTTCCCTCAATGCTTTGCCCCTTTCAATATACCATATCAGGGTTATGAGTCATTGAACTACCTCCCTGTAAGTAGCTCCCTGCTTTTAATTTAAACATCGATTCTTTGTTTACCAATGAGGAAAGTTTTGACAGGGAAAAAAAAAAAAAGATTTTTCAAATTGAATGGTAAGTAGCTTGGTTGCCAACCACATGGTTCTGGGTTCAGTCCCATTGCGTGACACCGTGTCTTCTACTATAGCCTGGAGCCGACCAAAGCCTTGTGAGTGGATTTGGTAGACGGAAACCGAAAGAAGCCCATCATACATATATATGCGTGTGTGTGTGTATCTGTTTGTCCCCCACTATCGCTTGACAGCTGATGCTGATGTATCTACGACCCCCGTAACTTAGCGGTTCGGCAAAAGAGCCAGGTAGAATAAGTACTAGGCTTACAAAGAATAAGTCCTGTGGTCGATGTGTTCGACTAAAGGCGGTGCTCCAGCATGGCCACAGTCAAATGACTGAAACAAGTAAGAGAATAAATGAATAACCAATGATGTCCAACAAACTACACGTCATCTATTTCATTGTCTGGCGTCGGCGAATGTATACAAATCAAAAGTTGTTGATTTCAAATCTGTCAAGTTTCATTTGAGTTTATCATAGAGCGAGGAGTGAATGACAGATGGATAGTCAGAGAGGGAAGAAGAGGTCACTTACAGACAGGAGAGAGGTGAATGCAGTCATGCGACTCATTAACTGCTATTGACTGCCCGATAATGTGAACGACCGAAACTACTGCTAATCTAAAAATAACATGGGTACACACGCATTCATTCATTAATTCATTTTTCTTTCTTTCTCCCCACCCCTCTCATCTACACAATCACAAAAGCTGTCCAAGTAAATCACTAACATGAGCACAGCATTCTCTCTTACTCTATTATTTTCCTTAGACTCTCGCTCCCATGATTACAGATCAGGTTACAATGTTAATCTCATTTTCCGGGGTTGGTTTCTCATTTTCCGATGTTATTCTGTAAGTCCCTTTTCTTGGAACCAGCGTGTTCTATAAAAACTTTTATGCCCCCGTTTTGAACTAGATCCCTTTTATATTTGATGTATATTCGAAAACGAAAATTTCTTCTGATTTATTTCAACATCCCATTTATGTTGTATGGTATTTACTATACTTGTATTTATCTATGGAATACATACGTAGATACGCGCGCGCGCGCACACACACACACATTATTTAGGAATGACAAGAAAAGTATGTATCATACTGAGATCAGCTACCCTGCTGATGTGAATATCTCTTTGAAAATAAAAAGGAAAGAGGATAACTATAGACAACTACTTCAAAACTTTCAGCTTCTATACCCCAATTACAAATTCACAATTATGCTAATAATAATCGATGTACTTAATTTTGTCAGTAAATGCCTAAGTGACAATCTGGAAAAGCTAAGGTTTTTCAAGAACAGAAATCAACCAGCTAACACACTCACTACAAATTAATTATGTAAGTGGAACAATAAAAATGTGTAAGACTTTTCTCAAGTTTAAAATTTGAATTTGTTTTTGTTATCTATATTCCAATGATGGGGCTTTCTATCTTTGTTAGAAACCAACCCCTTCCTCATAAGAAAACTTCAAATAATTAAAAATACCAGAGAACATACACTCACATGCATGTTTGTATGTGTGCCAATTAGTCAAACTTATTGAGATTTGCAAATTTTATTCAATAATTTCTGAGTCACCGATACCACTCGCTCTTCAGAATATATTTCTATTTATAGTTGCAAATACCACTTCACATATTCTCCTGGTTAGTTCATAGTGGCAACATACGTAAATCAGAAGAGAGAAGATAGAGAAAGGAAATTATTTTGGATAACACTGAATAGGTTTGAGTGCATGTGTATATATGTGTGTACGTGTGTTTGTATGAGAAAGAGAGAGGAAGGGCGGGAAACCATTTACCATTCTGTTGCCCTCACTTATGCATTCTTTCTCTCCCAACTCCTGTCAGAAACGTCTGGCAAATTGTGTAACATGATTTTCTATCTTTACAGAAATTCTCTTTTTTCACAATCATTAAATGCTGTTGCAGCAGCCCGAAGGCAAGGAAGAGAGGTGTGCATGGATAAGTGAAAAACTGTTTAAAGAAATGAAGGATAGACATCCGAAAGCCATCCAGAGTATTCCGAACCTTCCGCGGTATTTGAAGGAGCAGGAGGAAAGGGCTGCCTCACACGTGGTGAGGTCAGCCCCAACATCACCAACAAAAGGAAAAGTCAAAGAGTAAGTAGAACCCTTGCTTTTCTTTTGTTTTGAATAACTACACTTAACCTTGGGTGCTTGAATGTGCGTGGTCTTAGCTCGAAGTGGAAGCAAGCTTGTTTCCTCGACAATCTCAGATCACACGACATGCATGTGATGGTTGCTACAGAGACCAAGCTGGACGGTCTACAAGCCTTCTCGCCCCTCCTGCATGACTACGAGAAAATCATGTCTCCTAGCCGGACTGGAGGGCGAGGGGGTGTAGTAGTACTGGTTCGAAAAGGCTTGGCTCTGCAGACAAGTACAGTCTATGTAGACCCAGAAGGTGGGCTGGTCATCCTTGATGTGACATACAGCAGTAAGGCCTTCAGGTTGATCGGGATCTATGCACCTTGTGCTAGAGGATTTCAAACTGATTTTTATCGGTGCCTAGAGAACTTTCTCGTGACGTCAAAGACATTAGTAGTGTTAGGAGACTATAACGCTATAGTTGATGTGCGCATCGATAGCGTTGGCTCAATCCATAGGAAAGTAAACTCACGCCTCGTAGATCTGCTTAAGCGTTTTCAGCTGGCAGATTGTTACAGACTTGACCATCCGAACGTCCCAGAGTGGACCAGGATGAGCGGCAACGGAAGGTTCAAGTCTTACTTAGATAGAATAGTAATAAGAACTGGAGATAAGTCTAGTTTTAGCTGTCCACAGCTCGTCCATGTAGCTTACACTGACCATAGAATGGTCAAGTGTACACTGGATGTAGATAGTACAGTTAAGAGAGGAACTAGCTACTGGAAGCTGAACAAATCTATTTTGACTTGCGAGGCATACCGTAGCCGGATTAAGGGGTTAGTACAGAGGGCGTTAACCGGCGCTGTGGTTAACGACCGATGGTGGTTCGCCCTCAAGAGTGCCATTCGTTTTGAGTCTATTAGGTTTAGCCGTTAGCTAAGACTAGATAAGGCCAGAATAGAAGGGCAACTAGTAAAGGACCTAGAGGAGGCGCTGAGGTTGGGCTTCGCATCTCACATTTTGGCAGCGAGAATGGCCTTGGACCATCACCTCAAAGCCAAACACAAGGGGTGCAGAGTTCGGGCTAAAGTACACGCATTGGGCCGTGAGGGAATTAACGTTGCCGGATGGGCCCGTATGGTAGAAACCCAGCATGGCAATGATGCCACAATTAGGTCTCTTGTCGATGATAATGGGCGTTCGGTCGATGGACGGGACGAGATGTGCGAGGCGCTTCACAAGCACTTTACCGAGTTGTTCGTGAGTAGCGGGGTGCTGGATCATGGCGAGGAGGTGATAGAGGTACTGGGCGAATGCCCCGGGGAGAAGTCGCCTGGTCTCGATGGTCTGCCTTACAAATTCTACAAAAGTATGCCAGACTTGTTCGGGCACCTGCTGGCCAGCGTCTCCGCCAATTGGCAGCAGAACGGGAGAATTCCCAAGTCTGCGAGTCGAGGCGTGGTAACGTTGATCAGGAAGGACCCGAGCAAAGGGGACAAAACAGGGAACTTCAGGCCCATAACTCTGCTGAACACAGAGTTAAAGATTTTGGCCAAGGTGCTAGTGAAAAGGTTGGCACGGGTCATGGACAAACTTGTCGGGGAAGCGCAAACGTGCGCTATCCCGGGCAGGACGATCCACGACAATCTC
>NC_068997.1:38602878-38603360 GCF_001194135.2 Octopus bimaculoides
GCGTATGCGGATGACATCACCATCAGCGTGACGGATGAGGGCTAGTGGTGGAAGAGGCTATCAAAAGTTACGAGGCAGTAGCAGGAGCAAAAGTTAACAAGGACAAGTCGATCGGTTTGCAACTCGGCACCTGCAGGGGCAAGCCGATGTCGTCCAATAACATCGTGGAGCATTGGACGGAAGGTCCTGTTAAGCTGCTTGGAGTCTGGTTCGGGCCAGGCCTCCAGATAGAGAAAAATTGGAGCGAGGTGACCAGCAGGGTGACTGCTCTAACCCAGACCTGGTCTGGGCAGGCGTTATCCTTGCTAGGAAAGGCGGAGGTGGTGCAGATGTTTATAGCATCGGTTATCACCTACCGTCTGACTGTGATGCCTTGCCCCGATTTGTGGCTGAACAAGTTGGAAAGAATCCTTTTCCAGTCTTTGTGGAAGGGAGGAAAGCTACTCGTGAAGCGCTCTGTCTGCTGCCAGAAACCGCTAAAG
>NC_068997.1:38603412-38605596 GCF_001194135.2 Octopus bimaculoides
TTGGCAATTGGATCAAGCAGAGACCTAGGCTGGGGGACTGGCAATTGGAATGCCGACTGGCACTTCAGCTACTCTCTCGGGCGGGCAATGCCGGCAACAAGAATTCCACTGTGGATTTTTATAGTGGGTTAGTGGGATTTAGGTCCGAAGACGCCTAGGGGGAGACCCTGGGCTACGATGAAAATCAGTTGACCAACCTGTTCAGGAGAACTTTACGGTCGGGGTATCTGGACAATTACCAGAAATCCCTGGCTTGGCAGTGCTTCCGTGCGGCGTTACCTGTTCGTGATAAACTGTCAAGGCATGGAAGTGCCGTATCGCCGACATGTCCGATCTGCAGGCAGATCAGGGAAACCATCTTGCACGCAAACATGGAATGTCCGGAATTAATGAGACTGATAGTTTTCGCAGAACAACTGTTGTCATCGATGAGAAGAGTACAGCTATCAGCTGAATCTATCATCGAGATTGTGCCGCCTCCTTCCCTCAACAGGGAAAGGAAGGCTTGCTTTTCCTGCGTAGTAGCCATACTGAAAGAAACAGTATGGAAGATGCGTGTAAGAGGCATAGTGACGGATACCTTTGTATCTGGCCAGGGGTTAGTTAACTTTTTTGTTACCACCTTAGTAGTAAGATCAGGCTGGAGAAGAGGTATCTGTCACGAGACAGATTCATGAGAAGATGGAAGCTTGTGGTGAGGAAGCTGGGAGTGTCTGGCACCAGGTAAGTGGGAGCCAAAAACAAGGGAAAGAAAAAGCAAGGGGTCTACCCTGGTGGTCGGATGCCTGTCCTTCAGGAAAGCCATTACAAATTGCATCTGTAATGAGCAATACTTCAATCGAACATTGTAAATAATTTTTATTGTGTATTTAAAATTGTAAATATTTAATCGATACAGCTTCTTCACCCCTTTTATGTTTGTCTGTCCTTGTTTGTCCCCTCTTTGTAATGCCTTTATGGCAAATATTTATGAAATAAAGAAGCTTGCTTACCAACCACATTGTTCTGGGTTCAGTCTCATTGCATGGCACCTTGGACAGGTGTATTCTACTATAGCATCAGGCCGACCAAAGCCTTGTGAGTAGTTTTGGTAGATGGAAACTGAAAGAAGCCTATCATGTATATATGTATGTATCGTTGTGTCTGTGTTTGTGCCCCACCAACACTTGAGAACCAGTGCTGTGTGTTTGTATCCCATGACCTAGTGGTTTGGCAAAAGATACTGATAGAATAAGTACCAGGCTAAAAAAAAAAAAAAGCACTAAGGTCAATTCATTTGCCTAAATATTCTTCAAGGTGCCCCAGCATGGCCGCAGCCTAATCACGTAAACAATTAAGATAAAAGATTACGTTCACATAATTTAAGGTTAACACAAAAGATCTCCATAAATATGCAGCAGTGTGCTGTTATGTCATCTTGTAATGACGTAGGTAACTAGATAAGATAGGAAACTTTATATGTGATATATTGATCAAACATCCGTCACAGGACTAACTTATACTGAATATTTTAAGATATGCTTGTTTAAATAAAACAATAACTCATGATTTTAGAACTACAGGGAAGTAACTCCAGACATTACAGTGCTACAGCTTGGCTTTGCTATAATTAAGGCTTATTTTTGCCCTTTCTCAATAACATATTAAAGAATTCAGATTGTATGGCTACATGGTTAAATTCAATTCACAATACCATTGTTCTGCATTCAGTTCCAATGTAACAACATTCCACTTTAACCTCAACACAAAATTCAATGTTAGTTACAGTGTACCTGTTTTTCAGTCGTAGACTTAATCCTTTAGCATTTAAACTGGTCATATCCAGCCAAAATATTCTCCCTGTTTTATGTTCAAGCTGGTCAGATCTGGCCTGTCACACCAATCCTACAATATCATTCTAAAAATGAACGGCTGTGTGGTAAGTAGCTTGCTTACCAACCACATAGTTCTGGGTTCAGTCCCACTGTGTGGCACTTTGGGCAAGTGTCTTCTACTATAGCCTCAGGCCAACCAAAGCCTTGTGAGTGGATTTGGTAGATGGAAACTGAAAGAAGCCCGTCGTATGTATATATATATATATATGTGTGTGTGTGTGTGTGTGTGTGTGTGTGTGTCCCCCTTGCAACATCACTTGATAACCGATGCTGGTGTGTTTACGTCCCCATAAATTAGCAGTTCAGCAAA
>NC_068997.1:38605632-38610711 GCF_001194135.2 Octopus bimaculoides
TGACTGAAACAAGTAAAAGATAAAAGATAAAAGTTACCTAATCAAAATCTCAAAGCTACAAAGCAATGCATGATTCATTCAAAACAATGTGAATAAATAGGCATTACTTTTGATGGTTAGGGTATCTGGCTTATGATCGTGAGGTCTTTTTGATGGTTAGGGTATCTGGCTTATGATCGTGAGGTCATGAGTTCAATCCCGGTGACGCATTTTTCCTTAAGCAAGGCACTTTATTTCACGTTGCTCCAATTCACTGAGCTGGCAAAAATGAGTAGTACCTGTATTTCAAAGGGCCAGTTTTGTCACACCCTGTGTCATGCTGAATCTCTCTGAGAACTACATTAAAGGTACATGTGTCTCTGCCACTTGCATGTTAATTTCATGAGCTGGCTGTTCCATTGATAGGATCAACAGAAACCCTTGTTGCCATAAGCAATGAAGTACCAGACTTTTGACAGAACAATGTGAATGCTAAAGGTTACTCTATCCCCTTACGGCTTAACACTTTAGTAAATTCCATTCTGTTGCAAACATTCAAAAAGATCTTGAATCATGGTATCTTCCTTCCTTCACCCCGACCTAGTCTCAGAAGAGTACATCAAAAAGACTATAGACACTGAAAGAAGAAACACAGTACTATTTTGAAGTACTGAAATAAATTGTATCTGTTGGAAAGTATTTAAGTGCAAGTGGTTTGGCATTTAGCAGACATGAAATGAAAAGGAGATTACCAAATAATAGAAATTTAATGGAGCATTAAATATTTTACAGGGGTTACATAAACATCTTGACTAAAAAAAGTAAATACTACTTACCTTTTAAAAACCATATAAGCAGAATTTCTAGAAATCAAGGAAAACATGTACAAGAAAATGTAAATCGAATTAACAATAATGTCAGTATTGAGTTTACAAGTCATCCAAGGCTAGGCCCCTATATTATATGTTCCCTACTAAAGTTGAGTTCACATCACATAAGAACATTGTGACACAAAATTTTTACTTCAAATGGTCCTGCTTTATTCAATGTTATCCTGAAAGAAAAAAAAGTAATAAAAGATCCCACAACATTCAAATGGTACTGGGACAAATTTCTCCAAGAAATACCAGATAAACCACTAACACCCGGATACATCTCAGCCAACAGCTCTTAGCCCTAGTAGTCTATGGGGTCCCAAAACCTGACTGAAACGACCTCAGGGCTGATAATGGCTGAAACCAATCTAAGTTGTAAATTATCAACCATGATATCAAATACTACTCTGTTATTGTTGATTTTATGCCTGACTTGATACATGTTGACCAGCAGGTAAATGTGTCCCCCCCCCTCGAAACATTTTTTCTATAGAAAATCACTCATCCACGAATATGTCAAAAAAATACAGTAAATTATGGTATGGTGCAATGAATGAAACTTAAATGCATTTGTGTGGTTGTTGATTATGTAACCATATAAGAATTTGATAAAGAAATGTTGACTATAGCATGCATGTAAACAACAATGACAAATAGCATGAGAAATCTTGTCACTTTATATATCAAGCACTGAGAATCATTGCAAATTTTGATCAGTATCTTGACATGGAGAATTTTTTAGATTTCTTTATTCCATGGCTGAGAGAATGAAAGCTAGAATCCATAATGTTTTTGCAGGGCTTTCAAGACAAGTAAAGGAAAAGAGGGAAAAAAAAATCACAGCTCATAAGTTATCCTTAGAAGACCTGATCTAAATTTTTGTAACAAAGGGTATTCTTTTAAATGCAGCCAGGAGTCAGGTGGTTTGGTGGTGGTGTTAAACAGGGTGATGAAGTAAGTCAGCCATCAAATTAACTGTTAGTTTGCAAATGATGAGCTTTGATAGTTTTCTATCTTCTCGCTCTGAGTTGACTAAGGCTATAACAGAAGACGCCCAATATACAATGTAGCTGAATCAGACATTGAAGCTCAAGATGCAAAGCAAACTTGTAAACCAAAAAGTTGTGCCAAATATGATGGTGCCAAGTAAAAACACCAAGTACACTCTGTAAAGTAGATGGTGTCAGGGAGGGTGTCCTGTTGTTGAAATCAAGTCAAAACAGACTATGGAACCCCGTGCGATCCCTGGTCTTGGCAGTTCCTGTCAAGCTGCCCAACCCATGTCAACATGGAAAACGGACGTTAAATGATGATGATGGTGATGATGATGATGATGATGATGATGATGATAAAATTCTCCTTATATTTTCTGTAACTTTTGTTTTTGTTGTTACATGTGGTTTTTATATCTTACTCATTTTTTCTTTTTAGCAAGTCTTCATGAGAAGATTTGAAATAACACTAACACATTTCTGGCAACCACTCGGCTTCTGATAATATTCTGTATTAACATCTTAAGTTATTTCTATTACGTAAGACAGGTGATGTTTACCGCGTTAAGTGAATAAGTTGTAAATAGTTAATGGTCTCAACATATCAGAAATACATTTTGTAAATATATAGGACACACACAAACATACACGCACACGCACACGCACACACACACACACAGACACGCACACGCACACGCACACACACACACACACACACTCTCTCTCTCTCTCTCACTCACTCATCATTCCTTTTCAAAGACTGGAATTCACAAACGAATAACTCTTTATATTTTACGCACGTAAAAGGTCAGCAGTACTCTAGACATATTTACTTTCCAATAGAATGTCACTCCCTTTTCAATCATTTGTCTTTCTCATCGGTCACTTGACAACAGTAGATATTCCTTCATATATTACCTTTTATATGCACTGTTTTCTCTCAATTAGATAGGACGTGTATTATATTATTTCTCATTTATTTATTTACTAGCAAATTAAATAGGTCGACAACAGTAGGTATTCTATCAGACACTACTATTGATATGCACTGATTCCTCTCAATTGGATAGGCCGCAGTTAAAGATGGCTGCTTTTAATATGATTTCACATTTATCTATTTACTAACAAGTTAAATAGGTCAGCTCTACACAATAGATTACGTCATTTAAGTGTGAAATTAATTTCTAAGCGTATCTACGACAGAGTATGTGCGTAGGCATATATGTGTGTGCATGGGTGTGTAGGTGTGTGTGTGTGAGAGAGAGAGAGAGAGAGAGAGAGCAGTACAACATACAGAACAGAGTATATAACCAATAGTTATATCTGAATGTTTATTGTTTGAAAAGATGTATCTGTGCAAAGAAATATAATTACTTTCCCCGCCCGATATCAACGACAGGCGTAGCTGTGTGGTAAGAAGTTTGTTTCGCAACTACATCGGTTCCGAGTCCAGTCCCATTAAGAGGTACTTTGGGCAAGTGCCTTCTACTAAAGCCACGACCCGACCAAAGCCTTGTAAGCGGATTTGGTAGACAGAAACTGAAAGAGGCCCGTCATGTATACATGTGTGTGTGTGTGTGTGTGTGAGTGTGTGTGTGTGTGCGTGTGTGTGCGTGTGCGTGTGCGTGTGTGTGTGCGCGCGCGCGCGTATGTCTCTGTACCTGTGTTTGTCTCCCACCACCGCTTAAAGACCGGTGTCGGTGTGTCTGCGTCCCTGTAACTTAGTTCAGCAAAACAGGCCTAAAACGAAAATGAGTACTGGAGTCAATTAGGTCAACTAAAATTCCTCAAGTTAGTGCTCCAGCATGGCCGTAGTCTAATGACTGAAACAAGTGAAAAATATAAGATAACACAGAGAATATATGAGGAAGTAAAAAGAACTACATTGGTGATATAGTCATGAATTTATTTGTTACATCCTTACATGTGTTTCAGTGATGAATAGATCATGTAGCAGGGGAAACTGTTAAGATAACTTTTCCCTACAAAATGGCAAGCTTATTTAAATAAATTTTTTCGTCTTTGGCAAGTTGAGATTATTAAGGTAATTAAAGATTTTTGTTTATTTCATTGGAAGCATATGTTTAACATAACAAGTGAGTTTGCGTATGTGTGAGCATGTGTTGTTATCAGAATTTGTCTCTTTTATCTTGTATAATGCTCACCTCATATTTCTTTGTGCTTGGGTGGCCTTTTGGTAATGTGCTTGGAATTTTGGCAATAAGAAGAGGTCTTTATGAGGTGAGCATTATTATGTACTGATGTGTCTTTTAAACTAATTTAAGATTTTTCTTTAATTCATTGGAAAGCAAGTATTGTTTCGATCTATAAGTCTATTAATGTATTCATTTGTATATATGTTGCACTCAAGGTTTGTTTTCTAGTTATTATGTGATATTTTCCAGTAATGCATAGAGAGCAGAATCCAGAACTATTAATAATTGTGTGCATTCTATTATTTCCCATTTTATACATATTATTTTCTTTTAACTTTCAGATGAGCTTAGAGTGGGATGTTGCATTTATTTTATGTTTAGTTCAAACCGTGTGGGTATTGCACGTTCCTGTCCTTGCGGATTCTACTTATTGCATTGATGTAGTTTGGTTTATCCACCTTGTAATACTGCTGCTTTATAGTCTCTTTGGTTGTAAGTAGTTTTTATGTAATGGGCTTGTTCTGGTTATAGTGAAGTTGCATGAGTTTGCAGTTATATGCTGCATGTTGCTTAGTATATTGTTGATTAGTGATTGTATGGTGTATTTCATGTTTTTTTTTGTGCAGTTGTTGCTAACTTTTCTATTATTTCTGTTGAATAGTTTCTGACTTGTATCTTTTAGGAAGCTGATCAATGATAGATTGGTATGTACCAGTGGCGTGCAGTCTCAGCCATGCAAGCTATGTGCCGCATGTCCTGTTATATAATCGGAAAATTAGATAAAATAATTACTTTCTTGCAAAAAATAATCCATCCAGTTTTCGAAATATTCTGTCTCCCCTTCCCCTCTCTCAGTGACTAGTAAAAGCTTTGAGAATCCAGCATATAGACACTCCCTAACTCCCTATCTATGTTAGTTTGTCCTTCCTTCCTTCTCCTCTCTCTCTCTTAGTGACCTGTCAAAAGATATGCTAGGACCGATCTCCCCTTCCCCTCTCTCAGTGACTAGTAAAAGCTTTGAGAAGGGTATGCAATGAGAATCCAGCATATAAACATTCCTAACTCCCTATCTATGTT
>NC_068997.1:38613228-38618054 GCF_001194135.2 Octopus bimaculoides
CTTGAAAGGAATGAAGCCAGTATGCTCCGCTGGATGTGTAATGTCAGTGTGCATATACGACAGAGTGTAAGCGCCCTGAGAGAAAAGTTGGATTTAAGAAGCATCAGATGTAGTGTGCAAGAGAGATGACTGTGCTGGTATGGTCATGTGTTGCGAATGAATGAGGACAGCTGTGTGAAAAAGTGTCACACCCTAGCAGTAGAGGGAACCTGTGGAAGAGGTAGACCCAGGAAAACCTGGGATGAGATGATGAAGTACGACCTTCAAACATTGGGCCTTACCGAGGCAATGACTAGTGACCTGGACCTTTGGAGATACGCTGTGCTCGATAAGATCCGACAAGCCAAGTGAGACAATAGTCCATGTCCTATGCCAGTGGGTGTAACCAGCCCATTTATGAATACTCCTCATTCATTGGACAATAAACCTTGCTTGTGAAGATCTATTGAGGCAAGTGAAATCAAAATCAAAATTGCTGACGAGGCCAACGACAGTACCGCTTGATTGGCACTCGTGCCAGTGGAATGTTAAAGTCACATCCAAACGTGGGGTGTAACTGGGCCACTTATGAGTACCCCTCATTCATTAGACAATGAACTTTGCTTATGAAGACCTATTGAGGCAAGTGTAAACAAACCAAAATCACTGAAGTGGCTGATGACAGTACTGCTTGATTGGCACTTGTGTCAGTGGAACGTTAAGAGCACATCCGAGCGTGATCGTTACTAGGGCCACGGATTGGCTCCTGTGCTGGTGACATGTGAAAAGCACCATTCGAGCATGATCATTGCTAGCGTTGCCTTACCGGCACATGTGCTGGTGGCATGAGAAAAACAACATTTGAGCATGATTGTTGCCAGTGCCGCTGGACTGGCTCCCATGCAGATAACACGTAAAAACACCTTTTGAGCGTGAGCGTGTTCGTTGCCAGAACTGCCTCACTGGGCCTTGTGCCAGTGGCACGTAAAAAGCACCCACTACGCTCTTGGAGTGGTTGGCATTAGGAAGGGCATCCAGCTGTAGAAACTTTGCCAGAGCAGATTGAACTTGGTGCAGCCTCTGGCTCACCAGTCCTCAGTTAAACCGTCCAGCCCATGCCAGCATGGAAAGTGGACATTAAACGATGATGATGATGTCTGCAGTGTAACATGATCTCTGTTCTCTTTTGTAATAAATGTATGTCTTGTATAATTCTGATGTATTTTTCTATGAACCATTGGGATAAAAGAAAGTTTAAAAGAAAATTAGAATATGTGAAATATATCTCACAAAATAACAAAAGAAGATACATCATCTGGTTTAACCTTCCTTTTATCATAAGTGTATCATCCAACAGAGTTAGATGTTTCCTGACACTGAAAATAAAAAAAATGATTTTCTTGTCATAAAAGCATTCCTCCTCAGAACTAACACTTACTGGTGGTATTCCGTCTCCTATATTTTCCTTATGACTGTAAAGACTGTAGAAGCTATTGTACAAGTGTAAACAGAGGTCAAGAAAAAAATTAACATAAAAAAAAACAATGAGAAATCATAATTATAAGACAATGTAGTCAATTTGGTTCTTCTTCATCCTTTCATCATGAGTTTCAAAAATATGATTCTGCTCAAAGGATTCAGTGCTCTTAATGCAAATATCCATCATCAGCAACTAAAGCTGTGAAAGGAGTCACAGCTTTGCTAATATAACACATCTCCAGATTTTGCTTCAGTGAGTATATCAGTGTAATGGTATTCTAACAGAACACTTACCATGAGCAAGTTAACCATAAAAGAAAGCTTTGGAAATGTAATTGTCTTGTATCTAAGACATGTGAAAACAGCAGTGAAGTTGACGTCTCATGAGTAGTGTATGGATAACACTGATTTTGCATCAAGATAGGATTTCCATGTTGGACATTATGTCCTGCCACTTGATCTTACAGATTTTGCAAAGGCAATGAAGATGGAAAGTGTCTAATTGTCTATTATTCAACATCTACTTCTCATCAATGCTTGATTCAGCTTTCAGAGAAACACCAATTGGCTGCAATATACAGCCAACATTTTCATCATTCAACAACTTCATGCAAAACTTAAGATCTTGGAACCACATGAGTTGCTCTTTGAAGATGATTGTGCTCTTGTTGTTCATACTCTTAAAGATATTCAAAGAATCAGCTGTCACAAAGAACTTTTAGTGGAATTCTGGTTTAAGCACCCCATATGACTCCTCATACTTATTTTATTTTTTGGAATTTTCAGAAAATTTTTGTGAATTTCTATTCTACACAAGAATTCATGTGATTATGAATAAAAAAATTTTTTTTGTTTTCTTAAACCCTACCCCTCAAATAAATCCTAAAAAGTTCTACTCTTTTTTTAATTATTTAAAAAAATCAGTTTAAAATAGTCTGAATTTTTTGCTTAAATCCAGCCATGGACCACCCTCGATGCATCATCATTCCATTAAATGTGTTTTTGGGGAGAAAAATATTGAAAAACATCAACATATGTCAGATTGATAAAGAAACGAGGAAGGTGTCAGGTGGTTGTGAAATGTGCTAAAAACTAAATTGCCCTTGAGGGATTATATGGGGTGCTTAAACCAGAATTCCATTGGATTTTGGTCTAACAATCAGCATGAAAAAGACAGAGATCATGAACCACCTTGACCTACTTGTCTCCCAAGTAATCCATAGTGATTGAAAAGTGCAAAAAATGGTAGAGGAGTTTACCTAGTATTGCTACTGGCAGGTTTCCAAACTGGCTTTGGAATGATTCATACATCTCACTATTATACATTTTCTTTACAAGTAAACATACAGATGTTCCACATGAACATTAACTGCATTAATCTTACTGATCTTTAAGGAGCAATACCTCAGACAATCTATTAATATGTTGCTGAATTCATCTTTCTAAGAATGATTCTTTCCGTCTTCCTATAAAAGTAAACATACCATCAAAGCCAGGCATTAAATATATTTACTCCACTAAAACACTGGTTGTAGTGATGTCTGAACTTATGATTATGTGGATGCTAATGTAGCACTTTAATCTTACATGCATCTCTCCTAATAAGTTGAATAGATTTATGCTTCAGCTCTAAAAGGATTGTCTAGTTTATAGTTAGTTATTCAGTTTATAACCAGTAAATTTCCTTGCTTTATTATACATGACAATAATGTATCAGTATATTATTTATACTGCTGAAACTTGAATCAATCAAACACAATATGCATAAAAAATATTTAAACAGAAAGAAAAGGAATTGAATTAAAATAAGTTTATTATAACCAAATCTTTTCATACAAAAATATCATATAGAAACATTACAATGTTGTAAAGTATAGACTTAACAATTTCATTAATTCTTTTTATTTCAAAACTGAAATTAGTGACTGGTGTACAATAATCCGTTCTATGCAAAACTCATCTCAAAAAGAATATCTCCACTAGGTAGATATCTACTGCAGCCACAGCATTTCCCAGCACTATTGTCTATAGTTTAAACTGTCACAAACATTCCTTCAAGAAGCTATTTTCTTTTTAATCGTTATGACATTGAAAATGATGAACATAACTTTCCATATAAAGCTGAGGTGTCAAACTGAAGACAGGTTTTCAGTTTGAATCCAGGCAGTGTTGACATAACTTATTACAATCACAAGAATGTTAATATAAAAATTTTGTTACCAGTCAATATAAAATCATTGTTATTAATACAATTATTATTATTATTATTAATATAGAGCATTATCTTCTAAACAATAAATTTTGGTGAAATTAAATCTAAGACAATTTCAATTATAGTTTGAAAATGCTTCAGTAATGTCCTCAATACCTTAAGTAAAGCATGAGCATCACGACTTACAATAAAAGATCTGTTTGAAACGTTGTAGATGGACTTCAACTTGTTGGTTAACAGCAGAAATGAGAGAAATGAATGCTTTTTGTGAAATACCTTAGCTGAACATTCAAATTAAAGAAGGCCTAAGAAGAAATGTTAAATAAAACAGCAAAAGACAGCAGCGTATGTCAAATCATACTGATACAATAATATATAAAACTAAGCCAACCTTACATAAAAGTGGAAAGAAATATGATACTGAGCAATAATATATTTCAAAAAGATTACCTGATACGAACATGGTGTTTCAAATTTTGTTAGCAAAACAAAAAAAAAGAAAGTATTCTCTGTAAGATAAGAAACATAGCAGAATAAAAGATTTCTGGAAGTATGAAGACTTTAAAGGGCCTAATATCACTCCACTCCTATTATAAAATATTTTTTTAAACATAGCAAAATCTCTCAATAGAAAACAAGTCACATACTCACCGCACTACCATTCTTTTTTTTTATGTTACTTTCACTCTTTCTGTCATACTAAAGAAATGAGGAATTGGTTGTGCTAAGAAAGAATGAAGATATGATAAAGACAGATTGATTAGGTAGCTGGGAGAGAGACACAGAAATAGCCAGCAGTCAGTCAGTATGTGATCCAGGCAGTTGGTATGTAGACAAAATGAAACACAAGAAAATGGAGCAAGGCTTGAAGTTGAAAGATTAAGAATTACTAAAAAGGAGACAAAAATAAACCCCATCATTTTTGATGGGTACTTTGGATGTTTGTAAGAAACAAAAGGACCAACCATGAAACCAGAGTGAGTCATTTTTAAATCTAAATTTTATCAAAAGCTGCAAAGGGTAATAAATAAATTACGGATCTATTTCAAAACGGGGGCACCAGTTTTCATTTACGTTTTATGTAGTGTTTTTGGTACCGAAAGACTTTCAAATTTCGTATACTTATCTATTTTGTGTTATAGAACAGAAAAAAATT
>NC_068997.1:38618064-38618909 GCF_001194135.2 Octopus bimaculoides
TTGGTTGAAATTACAGAAATACGACAACTTTAACATGGAATAACTTGCGATGTACGTTTTTTTATTAAGAAGACTAAGAGTAAAAGATGTTTTATATGACACATTCTACCAGTGTCCCAAGTTTCAAAGTGTTTTGTTAGTGTTTCGTTAAGAAAATACTGGTGCCCCCGTTTTGAAATAGATCCTAAATTACAGAATTATGTGGTTATTAAAGATTTGAAGAAACATATAGTAAACAACAACTATAAACTATAGATTATGAAACTGCTATGTAATAAACATATTGAATCAGATTTGAAAAAATATTACAAAGTATTGAAAAGAAGACAAAACAAAAGCTATAAGGATACAACCAAAATTCCAAAGGTTCTAAAGTAAATCTATTTTCAATACAAAATAATATTTCACTATCCTTTTCAAAACTTAATAATCTGTAACTCATCCATGGCTGTAATTTGTTAGTGTCGTAGAAGAATATCAAAAGAAGTTTATTTTAAAGTATTGAACAAAATAACTCTTAGAGTATTGATTGAAAGAAAATTATTAAAATAATTTGAAAGTGCATTAATTTAGGAGTTAAATCGTTTTAAGATGGTACCAGTTATAGAAACATCAATTGAAGTGAAATAAATTACAACTATTGCAAGTTTCAATTATTGTAAATAAAATGATTCAAATTATTCTTTCTTTTCCTTATAAAAAAAAAAAAATGTAAAGCTGATCACAGAATATGATTGATTTTAAAATAACCCTAAATCAGAATCAAACTTTGATAAAAAAAAAATTATCTTAAAAAATTTGGTGAGATGAGTCTTTTTCTTCTTGCCTGTTTTTCAGATGTGACA
>NC_068997.1:38619741-38623962 GCF_001194135.2 Octopus bimaculoides
GTATATATGTATATATATATATATATACATATATATATATATATATATATATATATATATATATATGTGTGTGTGTGTGTGTGTTTGTGTGTCTGTGTTTGTCTCCCCAACATCGCTTGACAACCAATACTTGTGTGTTTACGTCTCCGTAACTTAGCGGTTTGGCAAAAAGAGACCGATAGAATAAGTACTAGGGTTACAAAGAATAAGTCCTGGGGTCGATTTGCTCGACTAAAGGCGGTGCTCCAGCATGGCCACAGTCAAATGACTGAAACAAGTAAAAGAGTATCCCTGAGGTCATTGCTCTTGGTGAATTCAATGAACATAACTACTTCTGACTTTCACTCATTCTACACAGAAGCTGATAGTGAAAAACTTGAATCATTTGCATTCTGAAGAGTTAGACCGATTAGTACCCACAACTACCCATAGCCATGATAGACAAACCAAATATCCAAACTCGATGCCTCCAACACACTTGATGGGCGATCCACTGCCCTCAAACAATTTGCTCCAAAATTAGCTGGGTTATTTTCTAGGTGCTTGAGCAGTAAATTTACTTCTATATGCCTGAGTTAATCTGACAAGAATAGGTACCAAGTTATCTAGGCATGTTATCTCTAACAGACTGGTATTCTATCAAAGGGAATATTTCATCTGCTTAATGCTATAAAAGGAGATAAGAATTACAGTATAAAGAGTAGAGTTTGCATCCCAGTATTGCTCATATTCCCACAATAATGCAGATAAGAAATGAAAGATGAATAATTCAGTTTTTTACAATATTCATATCAAGTTCTCATGAATGAAAAAGAAATTATGAAATAGCATATACTTGGCCATTTTTTAGGTGATTACTTTAAATCGATAGTACTATCCTAAGTTGATGCTACTACAGTAAAGTACATTTCAAAATGTACTTTACTGTAGTAAATTTTTACATTTTTCTCTAGTTTCATCCAAGCCAAGATAAAGAAGTCCACAGATATTAATTCAGATGTAAGCAAACTCAAAAGGAATAAAATTGTGAGGTATTGGAATTAAGCTTATGAAACTTATATTAAAATCATCTTTAAAAAAGTATAAATAAATTAACAAACAAACTTACATTAAATTTCTCCATAATCTTGTTCCGATCCATTTTTATATTTGGAACATTGATCTACAAATAAATACAGAGCCAGAAATGTGATATTAATGACAAGCATATACAAGGTGGTTCAAAAGTAGGTTTACAGTTATCATGTACGCACTTTAGATTTCTTTTAAAACATTTTATTACATTTAAATTTCTATCTTACAATTGACTAAATTAGCATAGAATAATGGTTTCATATTTTTTTATAATTAAGATCTAAACTGTTAGTATATGAATGCAAAAGAGATAGTTGAATAACTAAGCCTACTTTTGGGCTACCCTATATATATGACATGGGAGATAACAATATCATTAAAAAAATAGACAACTTGATAAACTATCGCCCTAGATCAATTCATTGTTTTATCAACTGTTTGGCATAAACATTACTTCCAAAACTTATACATTTCCCACTCTCTCAGATTTATCTATTATGATTTAGCTAAACATAAATTATATTACTTGCCAGGAGGATTATTTGTTAAACTCATTTTTTTATTCTGTTTATTATGCTTACTTCTTACATTAGAACAGGCAAAATATTCAGTGCAATCCTTTTATTACTATATTTCTGTTGAACTACACAACCTTTGTTTCAATTAATTTTGAAAATAATGAAGAATTTAATGAATTAACTGTCATTATTAAGCAGGTGTTCAGTATGTAAACAGACAAGAAATTCTATTGGAAGGTTTTAAATTGCATCACTTTAAAACAGGAAGTTTACATCAGAGTTTTGAGTGGGTGGGCAGGTGGATTAATATAAAAAGGGTTACAAACTTTCAAAAGCTTCCCTAATTTTTTTTGTATACTATTAAGAAATTATGAAAATAGGTGCAGGTATAGTCATGTAGCTGACTATTTCTCTTGACAAACATACTGTTCCAGGTTCAATTCCACTGTGCAGCACTTAGAGCAAGTGTCCTCTACTCTCAGTAAAGCAATGCATTGTGATATTTTGTGAATGGAAACTGTACTGAATATGTGTGTGTATCACCATGGAATGGTAGAGATTGTGTGTCAGTGTGGGATGGTATGTAGAACAAAAAATACCTAGTCTACATTTAGTCTCTTTAGGCCCAAAGATTTTGCCTTTTGTTCTCCCCTGGATTGATAAACTAAATACCAGATGAAATACTGGGGTTAATATAATCAAGTAAAGCCCTTGAAGGCAGGGCTTACAGCATGATTACAGGCCATTGGCTGAAACCAGTAAAAGAAAATTTATTGTCAAATCCACAGGTATAACGAAATTTCTCTCTCATAAATTCTACAATTTTCATAAGTTCAAATGAAACCTAAATAAGAGAATTCTTAGTTTAACTTACTTTAGGGTACTCAGTGTAGTTATTTACAATCTTAATTGTAACACCTCCTAAATCTCGAAGCCATCCTGTTCGGCCTGAAAAAAACATCAAAGTTTCAAACATATATTAGGGCATTAACAGATGAATATTGAAGATAAAGGAAACAAGAGAACAGAAATAAATAAAAAAAGCTTGATTCCCCCACCGAATGTTTTCAACATCAGAAATAGCCATAATAAGGTTAATTACAGTGATTAAGGTAAAAATACTAACATTACTTTCTGGCTAAGCAAGCAAGGGAGACAAATCCAAACACTTCTGGTTTTTTAGGCATTATCAGTATAATTCACACAGGAGTGTGTAGTTAAGAACTTTATTTTCCAACCACATGATTTTGGGTTCAATCCCACTGCATGACTCCTTGGACAAGTAATTTCTACTACATAGCTCTCAAGTGATCCAAGCCTTACGCATAAATTTAGATTTAACCATTAGAAACTGAAAGCAGTCTTTCATCTATCTCTGTATATACACGTATTCATCATCATCATCGTTTAACGTCCGCTTTCCATGCTAGCATGGGTTGGACGATTTGACTGAGGACTGGTGAAACCGGATGGCAACACCAGGCTCCAGTCTGATTTGGCAGAGTTTCTACAGCTGGATGCCCTTCCTAACGTATTATATATATATATATATATATATATATATATATATATATATATATATATATATATATATATACTTTGGGTATGGTAGATGAGTTTAGCAAAAATTTAGATTCAGATGAATATGGTACTTAAGTTGAGGCACCAGAATTAAGTATGGTGTTATCCATACAATTTCAAAGTAAGGTGATTAAAATCAAAATAAGCAACAAGGATATCCAGAGGTAATGCAGTATGATCGTTTCATGCAACTCTATTTAATTTAACTGCAATCATTACATCAATTTAAATGCAGAGCAATCCTCAGTTGCACAAAGACATAGAATCTAATTAAATTAAAACAGATGGACACATTAGTATACTAATGACTCCTGTTTTAATTTAATTAAATTCTATGTCTTTGTGCAGCCAAGGATTGTTCTGCATTTAAACTGATGTAATGATTGCATTGTTAAATTAAATGGAGTTGCATGAAATGATCGTACTGCATTACCTCTGGATATCTTTGTTGCTTATTTTGATTGTATATATATGTATATATATATATATGTTAGCAAAAACCAAAATCCTAATAAGTAGGAAGGTAGATAAAACACAAACCCCTTCAGGTAGATGGCCCTGCTCAGTATGCAGCAAAGGAGTAGGTAGTAACTCTATAAGATGTAACCAGTGCAAGCTATGGACACATAAGAGGTGCAGCAATATCAAAGGCAGATTAACTACAAAGTTAGTTTTTGTATGACGACAGATGTTCAGGTACAACACTGTAAACAAACAAGAAACAACTTCTATCTCATTCCAGGGAGAAAAACTAGAGGTAGTTGATAGCTTCCGCTATCTGGGTGACCAAGTTAGTAGTGGGGGTGGGTGCGCTGAAAGTGTAACTGCTAGAATAAGAATAGCCTGGGCCAAGTTTAGAGAGCTCTTACCTCTGCTGGCGACAAAGGGACTCTCACAAGTAAGATCGTTGCCAGGGCCCCTGGACTGGCTCTTGTGCGGGTGGCACATAAGATGTACCATCCTGAGCGTGACCATTGCCAGTACCGCCTGACTGGCCTTGTAGGGTTTTCGGGCGAGATCGTTGCCAGTGCCCCTGGACTGGCTCTTG
>NC_068997.1:38624146-38628898 GCF_001194135.2 Octopus bimaculoides
ACATAAAAGACACCATTTCGAGCGTGGCCGTTTTCGTGCGGGTGACACGTAAAAGCACTCTCTACACTCTCTGAGTGGTTGGCGTTAGGAAGGGCATCCAGCTGTAGAAACTCTGCCAAATTAGATTGGAGCCTGGTGTTGCCATCCGGTTTCACCAGTCCTCAGTCAAATCGTCCAACCCATGCTAGCATGGAAAGCGGACGTTAAACGATGATGATGATGATGATATATATATTAGCCATAAGTTTCATAAACTACAAAATATAAATATCCACACTGCCACACTTGAAACATACCTGTTATAACTTTTTATCTCGATTTGAATGTATGTGAAGGTATTTAGAATGTCCAAACCTATTTTTGCAAATATGGTATTGTGAGATAGTTGTGAGCATCAGTGTCATAAAAGCAGTGTTCTTCATTTCCAACCTGTCATGAAAATAAGTCCAGCCACAGGAAAATATTACATTGCCTGGAAACCAGTGTGGATTGGCAACAAGAATGGCCTCTGGACATAACAAATTCTATCTGACCCTGTACTGACACTTCAGTACATATCATACTGTATAGAGAAATGTGTTATCAGGCATTGTGCAAACAGTTAAAGTGAGTTATGGAGTAAAGATTTTATGAGTTCAAAGCTTGTTATTGCCTTAGTTAGACATTATTTCTAGCCTGGAAGCATTATATCTCAAGTAGTCAGTGTTAAGAAAAAGTAGCCTTAAAATGTAAAAATGCTATGAAAGAATAACTTTACTTAATTGAAATTATCTACTTCTGCATCAGCCTTTGTTGAAACTAATACAACTTATCAAGCTATATATTCTTATTTACTTCTTGCCAATTTTTTTAATCTTCAAAACCTATCTCTTAAATTCATCTAACACAATGGTCATAGGATACCTTTAGTCTTCTATTTTGCAAGTATTTGAGCCAAGATTCTGATGAGAGGATAACTTTCTCTCTCAGTTCCAGTGACCCTAAAATGAGCAATTGAAGCTCCTTTAAACCTTACCAAAAAAAAACAAAAAACAAAAACTTTAAAACTAAATATTATTGGGCTCTAATGTTTTACTTATATATATATATATATAAATATGTACACATTAAAATGCTAACTCTACTCATGTTATCACATTAGTTAGTAACAATTAAAAAAAATGTGAGTTTTTAAAAATTTATTCTTATATAACAGCTATGAAAATCAGAGCTTCCTCTGCTAAGAGAGTTGACATATGACACAAAATTGGTAGGTCACATCCTATCTTTGGTGCAAAGGCTTTGTTTTGTTTCTGTGGATTGATAATGGATTGTTACTTCTGCTTGTGTTGCTGCAAATTTTGTAGTGGAAAATTTTGGCCACAAACGGATCAAGAAGACATGGATTATTCATTCCTACATGAGGAAATAAGTAGCAATTCTTCAGAGGCTACCCCAGTCATCTCACAGCCAACTACTTCAGGACACCCTGCAGAAGGACAGGGAGTTGAAGATGCTACCTGAAATGTGACAGAAACAACAATTTTAAGACACCAGACTATGGTGCTGATGGTGCAATTCCTTTACTGGAATCCTAAATTGTCATTGCCTAACCTGCATGTCTTATCAAGCATGGTCACCACTATATAATTGATGATTGTTCAGGAAGCCTGCATTGTTAATCTTAAATCTTCCAAGTGGCACATCTATTCTTCTGAAATATATTTTCCAACTTTTGTTATTTTTGGTAATTTACTAAGCTTTCATAAATGGTACATTATTGTTTTGAATGAATATATCTTTTCACTTGAACAGGTATCTCTTTTACAAGAAGATAGTTTTCACATTCATCACTGGTGTATTATTTGGATGGGTGGCAGTACAGCATATTAATTATAACAATCCTTTGTCTTCTTGTTTTTGAGGCCCAGTTCTTTCCATGCCTTGCTCAGTCTTACTTTGCTACAGGTGCTTAACTCACTTCTACTGTCAGTGTATGCTATTCTTCAAACCAACATTCATCAAATATTTACATCCAGTATTGTTATATTCCTTATGCCTTAACTGATCAGACACCTTCTTGGTTAAGTTGTACTTCACCTTTCATGCAAGTCAACAAGAGTCATACAACAAATCATGCTCAAAACCTTTCTCTCCAACATCTGCAGGATATTTCCATTCAATGATTGTGCACTAGCATGCACTATCACGTTACTTAACCATGTTTCTTACACTGCTCTTGCTAAAGGGAGATAAACACTCTTTGACCAATATGGGTAGTTCTTGCTTACACCATTTCTCACACTATATATATAATGCTCTCACTTCAGCATTAATTAGTGCATTATGTTTAAGTAGTTCAAGGACAATTTCATAACTGCTACTAATACTACTGATATCTATTTATATATACCTAACTTCCAAAGTTTTTTGAGTGCTCATTTTTTTCTTGTTTTTGTATTTAGTACACAATACTAAGGACATAATTACTCATTTCCATTACATAAAAAGCAAGACTACAACTGGCACTCAGTCAGTTATGACAATGAGTGTTCCAATTGATTCAGTCGACAGAACAGTCTGCTCATGAAATTAACACACAAATGGCTGAGCACTCCACAGACATGCATACCTTTAACATAGTTCCCAAGGAGATTCAGCATGACACAGAATGTGACAAGGCTTTGAATTACAGGTACAACTCATTTTTGCCAGCTGAGTGGACTGGAGCAATAAAGTGTCTTGCTCAAGGACACAATGCACTGCCAGGAATTGAACTCACAACTGTGAACCGAATACCCTAACCACTAAGACATGTGCTTTCACTAGAGCAAAACAACATCCCTGATGGCCCAAAAATTTTGTGTTTGTTGTTACAAATTGATACTTTGGTTTTTGCCATCTTAGCGTTTTTAGCTAATCTCCCAGAATTGGAAATTTGTTTGTAATGAGAACTGGATCATTGACATGAAAAGTTCACAGAATCCTCCCATTTTGATAACCAGTATTTATTGCTATATCAAATATAATGAAGAAAAAAAACCTATGATACTGCAGACAAAACATACTTGAAAACCCATTTATGCACTCTATTCAACAATGAACTTGTTACAAAGTGGAAAGTTGTTTAAAGTCACTACATAGATAAAAAGGTTAATAGTGATTTCAAAGTTTCAGCCTTTTTTACCTCCTTCATCAGAGAGTTTGCAAGCTGAAGCTTCAAAGTCATTGCCGACCTTTTTCTTGTAAATGTTAATAAATATGAGGTGCAGTTCATTTTGTACAAGAAAACTTCTAATGCCATTTGTCTAGTGAGACAACTAAAAGTAAGCTGCTGTACCTAGCATTACCATTTGTCAAACAAGAGAAAGTCAATTAACAGAGAGCATCACCTGGTGAGCTGATGGTCACTGAGGGAGCTAGAAGTAAACATATAGCTTATGGGAGGACAGTGGTCCTGCAAGGTGAAATTTAGTAATGAGAGTAGTGACAAATTTAGTGTATGTATGTGTGCATCATGATTTGTTTAACATCTACTTTTTCATGTTTGCATGGGTTGGTTGGGATTTGGTCAATGTAAATTTTCTATGGCAGAATGTCTTTCATGTTGCCAACCCACAGTTACTTCAAGGTAACATAATGTAGGGTACCAGTAGGGGTTCACCAAGGATCGGTGCTCAGCCCCTCTTGTTCATCATAGTCTAGTCCTCCAGACAAAAACAGAGGAATTCAAGATAGGCTGCCCCTGGGAGCTCCTCTATGCTGATTATATGCTCTTATAGCTGAATCATTACCTGAACTAGAGAAGAAGTTTCAGGTATGGAAGCAAAGTCTAGAATCAAAGGGCCTTAGAGTTAACCTAGCAAAAACCAAAGTCTTAGTAAGTAGGGAGGCAGACAAATCATAAATCCCTTCAGGTAGATGGCCCTACTTAATCTGTAGAAAAGGTATAGGTAGAAACTCCATAAGATGCACTCAGTGTAGGCTTTGGACACATAAAAGATGCAACAACATCAGAGGAAGGTTAACAGGGAAACTAACTTTTGTGTGTGTGGAAGATGCACAGGTACAATAACCACTGAAAATGCGCAGAAAATAGACTCCATCAACTGCCGGGGCTGGGAGACAAGTAGTAGATAGCTTCTGTTATGTAGGTGACCAAGTTAGTAGTGGAGGGGGATACTCCGAGAGCGTAGCTGTGAGAATAAGATGAGGCTGGGCAAAGTTCAGAGAGCTCCTACCCTTGCTGGTAACAAAGGGCCTCTCTCTCAGAGTGAAAGGCAAATTGTTTGATGCCTGTGTGTGAACAGCCATGCTGCATGGCATTGAAACATTGGCAATGACAGCTAAGGACATGCGTAGGCTTGAAAGAAATGAAGCCAGTATGCTTTGCTGGATGTGCAATGTCAGTGTGCATGTTCAACAGAGTGTAAGCATCTGGAGAGAAAAGTTAGGCCTAAGAAGCATCAGATGTGGTGTGCAAGAGAGACAACTGCACTGGTATGGTTATGTGATGCATATGGACGAGGACAACTGTGTAAAGAAGTGCCGATCTCTAATTGAAGAGGGAACCTGTGGCAGAGGTAGACCCAGGAAGACATAGGACGAGGTGGTGAAGCACGATCTTCGAACTTTGAGCCTCACAGAGGCAATGACTGGTGACCAAGACCTTTGGTGATGTGCTGTGCTTGAGAGGACCCATCAAGCCAAGTAGACCTGTGCTGGTGGCATGTAAAGAACATCTTTTGAACATTGGGCCTCATGGAGGCAAAG